>NW_009227687.1:0-70573 GCF_000690835.1 Fulmarus glacialis | reverse complement strand
TTTTAAAAGTAAGCTGATCTTTCAATTTTATCTTTAATTAAAAAGCTGCATTAGATGTGATTTGCTATGAATTGATTTTGAAGACCTCCCATATTTAAAAATCCTGAGTAGATTAAGTGCTATGTTACACTTTTCAGAAAATAGAACCTTAAATTTGTCTTTGAACATCTGACCCCGTAAACAATCTTTCTGTTCAACCTTGTAAAAAGAAGGGAATGGAAGTCAGAAAAAAATTATGTGGGAAGAAAAGGTATAGGAGATACGGCTGTATATTGCCAGCTGCTTCCCTCTTCCTTTGGACGTATCCCAGTGAATGACTGATGTTTCACATAATCTGGTGTTTACATTAAAAGTTACACTATACTACTAAGTGCAAATGCATTTTAGCCCAATTTTGTAATTGCTTTGGGTGGGAAGTTTCCCAGTTTGTTGGAGACACTAAATGTTTATCTGGCATTTTCCCAGCAGGGAGTTCCCTTATATTCATGTAAAACAGTATAACCCACAGAAGCAATACCACTAAAAATGTGAGTCTGATATGATAAGTAGTAACATCATCAAACCAGACAGATTCAAGTGAAATAGAGGTTTAAAAGGTTATTTGGCACCATGGGTGCCCAAAGTTCGTTTTCAGTATACTTGTTCAAGTTCTGCCAGACTGACAGTGGTTAAAGCTTACTATTACTTGATTGCTCTTGAGTGATATCTCTGAAATAGTTTGCTGTCCTTTAGCTTCTAGTAAGTGTAATATGAAATCATTAATCTCTGCTTTTCAAACTCAAACTCTTCGCTACAGTAAAATCAAATGCAATATTCATTAACACTAATCCACTCTTCTGTCTGAAGTAGTATTTCTTACTAAACAAATACACCAAAGTATATCAAAACAACTTTATGTGAACACTAATAAATTCTGCTATGCAGACTTATATGGAAATTTTCCTTCTGATGTCTGTGTTATTGTATTTTATGAATCAAAAGGTGACTTCTGTCTTCAGAGCTTTCAGGTTTACTTTTCATGAAAATTAAAATCCCATTCTCAAAAAAAAGCATACACACCACACAAGTAATGGGGAGAATTATATGAACAAAGGCATCCAAAGGGGCCTACATATTTACAGAAGAAA
The DNA here is from genome assembly GCF_000690835.1 of Fulmarus glacialis. Classification (NCBI taxonomy): domain Eukaryota; kingdom Metazoa; phylum Chordata; class Aves; order Procellariiformes; family Procellariidae; genus Fulmarus; species Fulmarus glacialis. The sequence continues at coordinate 69,446 of NW_009227687.1, read as the reverse complement.
CTTGACTTTTTAGCTGCCTCTTCCTTTTTCAAAAATATTAAACAGAAATTTGGTATATCTTAAATAACTAATAAAATATTAGTTCATAACTAACAGTCTAATTTCAATTAGTTCACAAGCTAATGTGTTACTAGTTATTTACTATGGAGTATACTAAGCTATACTATATGCAAAAATGTGTAGGCATGTAAGTGGATTACGCAGCACATACAGGTGACAGCTTTCTGTCACAGAATGTTTAACTCTAGTAGTTACAAGACTGAAGAAATTGCTTCCAAAAAATAATTTTTAAAATATAGATTGTAACTCCTTGGATAGTATCTATTATTCACAGATGGGGTCATCTGTATCCTAAATCTTTTATCAGAGAATCAATATATTTTCATTGTTGTCTTTTTCTAAAATAGCGACATTTGCCCATGCTTGAGTAAAATCGCTTTGATACACAGCCCAAATTAGTCCTTCTCTGAAAAACAATATGAACCTTTAGGATCACATGGTATTTTCAACAATCACAGTAAAATGAGGGTGATAACAGACAAATCCCTCCGGCTATTGCATCTTTTCCTTCTCCTCCCTCCTCAACACAGAGACCATATGACGGAACACGCAGAACCACAAATTACTGTAGTGCGCGGTTCCTACTTAATAATGACATCCCATAAGTTAGCAAAAATCTGCCAACATCTGCAAGCTTCTCTGCACTGCTGTGAGCCAAAGTTAAAAATCATGTGTGACAGTGCTGTGGAAAATACGATTGATTCCATTCTGATTGTGTCAGTTCCAAACACAGACAATATTGATGATGCAGTACAGTAATCTTATTGGGCTTGGGCCCAACTGAACATTGGTCTTTGTCAACTCATTATTCCTCTATCAGAGGGATCTCACTAGATTGATCTTGCCAGAAGCTCTTGATGTGTCTCACAAATCACTGTTCTGCTGTTGGCAGGCAGATTCGAGTACTGCACAGTAATTGCTGTTTTTTTTTTCCTTTCCCCAGAAGGCAGTGACTACATATTGCAAGTCATTGTCATATGAGAGAATATAACTGTCCTAACAAGATAATGTACTTAACTGTGCAGTACCCGATCATGCCAAAAGATGTGGTCATATTATATATGTTATTAAAGGAGCAAAATTATTTCAAAAAGGCAAACTATTTTTTTTCTTGCCACTCCTTAAATAAATAACCTAACTTTTTAGTTTATTAATGTGAAAACATGTTTGGATAAATTAGATTATTTTAAACTGCAACCCAAACACGGAAAGATCTTGATTGGTCTCTTCCCATTTGCACATAGAGAAACAAAACACACGTGAGTGTTTACACGATCAGTGCTACACTGCAAAACTCAGACACAGACATTTGAGTGTCTGATAAGAAGTGATTTCACCTTGGAATTTACTTTTACATTTATCCAAAAGAAAAACTTGTTGGCTTCTAAACTCTTTGGTTGTCCCTCAGAAAGATCCAGGCAGATTAAGTATAGTCTTTGACCTGGGTAAATGCTTTCTTTAAGATATTATCAACATATCCTCTGGCTAGTCTTAGAACACAATGACAAAACCAAATCAAAACACTTGAAGCGCTGAGTCGGATGATCTGGAAAACAGCAAGAGTCTGTACTGGAGTTTCTCCAGGAAAGCTTAGGCGTATGCTGACTGAAGGAGCCACTGGCAGCCCGCTTCATTCCTACACTGCAAATGAGGAGAATAACAATACCTGAACAGCAAAACTTAAGCAGCCAGCTCTGGCTTCTCGCTCTCTCCATGGATGACAGCTTTTCTGGTACAGGGCCTGAGTAGTAGACAGAAGAAAATACGGCTGAAAAGAGCTGTGATTCCTAATTAGGGGAAAGGGCTACAGAAGTGAGTAAAGAAGACTTGAGGGACTTGCACCTTACATTACCTTGCCTAATACAAGGAAATTCAGCAAGGCCGTTTGAAATGAGTGTTGGTAAAACCCTTAAAAAAATCAGATAACATTTCATCTTTAAATAATACAAAGAAGATCTCATCCCCTATCAAAATACTCAAGCACTGACACGATCACTGCCAAACAGTTATATAAAGGCCAAGATAGTAGCATAAATGACGCAGGTGATGAGAGCGCTTGAAGTTATGGGAACTGTAAAAGGATGCACTGTAAAAAGCCACAGTGACTGTTTTTATGTGACTGAGCCAAAGCTACTTGTGTAAGTGACAGGGAAATGTTTAAGAAAAGAAAGTATGAGATGAGTCCACCTATAGGCACCATACAGAGGCAGCATAACATTATTCTAAGTTACTTGAGACCAAAATATGAGGTTTAAGGAAGTAAAAAGAACAGTGTAAAAGCACGGCCTATGTTTTCCCCAGCTAGATGATGGCAAATAAATTGAAAACTATTGAGAATTTTGAAAAGTTATTGAGGATTTATGTCATAAAGTTTCAGACCAGTAGGCCAGTTCACTTAAAAAAAACCTGTAATTGTTCAAAGAAACTGCCTATAAATATGAAAATTTTATATTAGTTTTCCTTGGAGGTTTAATGATTTGCCTTGGCAGAACATGATTTTTGATTTAAAGTAGGAGGAAACTGTCAAAGCACTTTTTAAAATAAAATTTTTATCAAACTAGAAGCCACAAAATAAAATAAACCAAAATGTTTAAAAATAAAATTAAGTGTTTGAATTAAAGCTGTGATCATGTGACATCTAGTGACTGAGCACATTAAATAATTATGAGTGGGCGACTCCTTACAGAAATTAGCACATAGTTGTCCACATACCAGAATGAGCATCATGTGCAAATTTAATGTTGAATCTTTCCCCTGACCTGCGTCGTGGCTAATGTGCTGATGCAAGCAATTCTAAATGTAGCAAAGCTAGCAACAGGAAGATTCCAAACATAACCACGGCGTAAATGTCATTTTCATTTTAAAAGTAAGGAAAATATTGCCATTCCTAACTTTAGATAATCATCACATCACAGAATTAGGTGACTTCTTCTGTAATGTGTTGGAAAAGTTAAGACCCTCAGAGTAGAAATGAACAGGTGTCACCTAAAGTCCTCTGCAGGTAGCCTCATGGAGCTAGCCAACAGAAGAAGTTGAGGACTTTGATGTTTCTGAAATTGTCGTCCTCTGTGGGACTTGCGTACCTTTTTCAGACCTAACAGAAAGGCACTTTCATTTGCTTGGAATGCTCAGTCCAGAATCTTTTTCACAACATTTCCGTGCCTTTTTTTAATGGTATAGTACACATTTTAATCATCAACCAGAAAAGGAGGAAATGGTAGTTTCTTTTAATACTATGGCCTAACAGTTAAGTTGTCTATCCAGGGCAAGTGGTAGGGTCTGGAGCAGCAGCTGGAAGCTATTGCCTCAGGCATCTTAAAATGGCACCACATGCTTATCTTTAAGCACCTAAAGGACTGCCAGGATGCTAAAGAGATAAGCTCTTCTGTTTGTGAGACTTACAGTCCTCATTAAATGAAATTTACCTAATTCTAATTTTGGTAATATTGAGTTTACTTAATTCTTAATAGAATTTTAAGTGGAATGTAACCAAATCATTTTACCTACCTTTTCATTTATCATTCACAGTTAGCCTCACTGCAAGTTTATGAACTAGTGCAGGTTGGAGGCTTCCCATTGATAATGAAGCTGATCTGTTGCTTGAAATAACTCAATAGTTACCGGGCCTTGGAAAGACAGAAGGCAAAAACTTGACCTAGCATAGGACTTTGAGCTTCTTTCTGTGAGGGAGCCTACACATATTCCAGACCCTGTGATCTGGGCTGCTTATACATTTTACATTATACACATCTCTTTCAAAAGCTTCCTTGTTCATTATAATGCACTGATGTCAAACTGTCAATGCAGATGTCCACTGTAGAAGCAGAAGAGCTTTAAGGTCCACCATACAGAATCAAGAGGAGATGGCTTTCTTAGGGACTGAGTTATCTTCTCTCCTTTTTATTCTGATGGTACCGTACTGGTACAAAACCAGTGTAAGGAAATGGAGACTCAATCTGTTATTATTTACAATGTCCTCATGGTAAACACTTCATTTTAGCTATTTCTGAAGGTTTCATAGTAAGAAAATCAAGGTTTTATGGCAACTTAAATGCTTGCTTTATTGTGCTATAATATTGTTGGTATGATTTTACTTGTAACTTCAAGTAGATCTCAACAGATGCACAAGAGTAATTTTGAGAGAAAGACCATCTCAACATGTGTATAGAGAGTGTCTGTTAATTGAAGTGCTCGGGGAAGGTAAAAATAGATCCCAACCTTATCAACTCCTGAAACTTAATCCTCTAACAGATGAACTAATAGAATGATGATAGCTACCAGCCTTATTAAGGTTCATGTACTCTGTGCAGGGCAACAATTAGAATCTAGCTAAACAGCAGATATCCCACTTGTCTGATTTAATTCAGACAATGATGAAACATTAATGGTGGTGTGACCTGCTCACTATGAATGATAAGGTGAAGACTCAAAGGTAGAATAGTAACAGGAACATTACTAAGCATTAGCAAATCTCCCTTACAGACATCCACCCAGGGATATTTTTTGGTTCTAGGTATGTGTGCTAAATAATAATCACGTAATAGCTAGTTAGTACACTGGTATTTCAGCACTAGAGACACTGATCAGATTGATCAGATATCTTCATCCTTTGCTCCTTGCTCTGGTTAGCTAATATTTTTTTCCTAAAAATTACAGACTATGTATCACAGAACTCTTGCTCAATTATTTTATTATATTCTCCTGGCGGGAAAAAAAACCAAACCAAAACCAACAAAAAAACCCCAAAAACTGGAAAGCAGAGACTTGCTGTATGTGTGTAAGCAGCCTCTGTTGAGTACCTCTATTGATGTCTATTTATCTCACTCTTGCTCTCTGGGGGTATAGTAAACAGGGATGTGCCAATTTCTATAGTCAGATTAGCAGTGTGCTTTATTTTTAAATTTTTAATTCCGAATCCTTCTTCTATTTAATGGTAAAAACTGAGCAGAAACTTCCATAATGCAATAGTAGAAACAAGATTATGGCATAGCTTCTTTGGTTTCTTAAACTATGCCTGAGTATCAAAGCATTAGCCAGGAATAACTAGTAGGCAACCACAAACGCACTTATGTTTGGACAGGACAGTGGTTAAATTAACTAACATTTTGAGAATGCTACAGTATTTAGTAACCAGGCATGGTTTTCAGCACTTCATTTTCTGTTATGGAAATAGACCAAGTACTTTGCTTTACATTAACATCCATCAACACCCCTGTAAAATTCTAAGGGATTAAATTTTTAGAGCTGCTGAAAATCAATAGCTTCATTTGTAACTAGAAGAGCTCTGGATTTCTGAAAATCAGGGCCCTGTCTGCATTTGGCAATCCTGACTCATGTATGGCTTAGAGGCAGGAGTTGCTTTGTCTCCATTTCATATTTGTGGGATTCCACCTGTCTCAGGAAAAGGCTGACCAGTGTTTCTCCCTCTTCATTCAGATCAGAGGTATTCACATTCTCTGTGTTGCCATCTCTCACGATTTTATCGTATGTCTCATACTGTCTCATACTAACCGAAACTGTCAGCTCTTTAAGTCAGGAGAATATAGGAGAAAAACAACTTTTGTCTTTGTTTAACTAAGCTTCCAATTCCTATCCTTACAAAGAAAAGATGAGAATATTATCAAGGTTACACGAAATGTTTGAAAATTAGATGGCAAATAAAAAGAACTCAAAGATACTAATTTTTAAAAGTTACTATTTTTTCAAGCTAATCTCATGATGGGGACAAACTTTGGTAATTTGTCATTAATTACATTTCAGGCTGACCTTTCACTTTGTACTTTCGAAAGAAAAAATCTCACTGTAAGAGAGGGGTTTTTTTCTGTTTATTTTTTTAAGCTAGGGCAAGGTAACACAGAATATATTCATGGATGAAAAATGTAGGTACAATAACATGAAAATCAGATTCACATTATTTGATGAGAAAACTATGATTCTTCAATACGAAATGCTCTTAACATCAGTAAGAACTGTTCTTGTAAACTCTTGTATTATTAGTTTACCCAGCTGTGTCCCTGGCTGCAACCATATAGTATTAAAGGTGAGGCTGAAAACCAGCAATGTCAAGTTTCATAGTGAAAACTGGTTTATCTTTTACTAACAATCTTAGCAATGTGCAATGACCTGCCCTTGGAGTAGTGGTTTAACAACCTTTGCCCAAGCACTCTGTGGCTCTTCCTATATCTTTAATAGTTTACTTGATGGACTATGAAGAACTGCCAGATGACAGTTCTATTTCATTTTTGTCACTGCATGGCTCTCCATTTTTCTCGCAGTCCATTTCTCAAGGGCGCAATTCTGTAAGTCAATGTGGCAATGTTCAAGATGGGTATTGCTCTTTCAGCTATTGTATCTTGATGCAGTATGTGCAAGTCTCAGACATGTTGGGACTCCAGGCCTTGAGTAAAATAAAATCATGGGGAATTTTATATATTCTCATGTCCTTCCAACAGAAGATAAACTGAAATTATGGAATGTAGATATTACATTAGGAAATTAGTTGAAAACATAGTATAAACCACTCTGTGTTTATTAATGAATCATCTAGCAAACGGTATCCCTTTATATATGCTGGGAAAATGAGCTTACTCATTAGAAATATCTACGCCTTTACTGACAGTGCATACAGGGGTACAAATAAAAATAAAGAACAGAAGGTGTGAAAGGAGGAAACCAGACTGACTAGACATTCCTGTCCAATTTTTCAGAGAAAATCCAACATTTCATAAATTTCTCTGCATGACATATTACATGTACAAAAATCTACATTTACAGTTATAGCATGGATTTGCATATATAAATTGAGCAATTAAAGGTAGGTGTGTCTGTTCATATAAATGCATTTCCATTTACTTGTGCAAATCAGTGGATTTCACTCTTCCAAATGGTTTCAGGTGTATATGTTGTGGGAACACATTTTGGTATTCTTTGTTGCATGTCTATTTCCATTTTGACTGTCAGGTTATGACTTGTCACAATGGAGTCTCAAGCCTTGATAGCTAACTTCATGTCAACAATCATTTTATAACCACTTAGATTGCAGTAAAACATGGTTTGCTAAGCACAGAGACAGAAAATATCATATTTAACAAATGTAATGTGATTCATAGCACATCTGTTGATATTCTATAAAACTGAAAGAAGTTAAAGTGTTTTTTCTAGGATTAATTCCTTGTGATTATGGCTACGTCAGCCCCATGCTATTACTTGTCCCCAACCTTTATTTTAAGTTCAGTACTAGTGGACCTCTTCCCTCATGAAGAGATATGATGGGTGGCATAGGTCTAGCCCCTGCTCCCGATTCCACACTGGAGTATCAGAGAAGGAAAACCAAGTCCCTTGTCATACGTGTAGAACAGCAAGCACAGCAAAGAAGCACAGACCTTGGGACTGACACATTATAGTTTTCTCCTTGTGTCATATACAAAGTGCTCTTTGGAAGTATTTTTCCCATGGCCTTTTGGATCTCAGATGCAAAATGTCGGTGAAATGTCTGGGGCAACATAAATCATTAAAAGCCATTGTTTCAGGCTGTTTGCAAGCTCCTATCTTTTATTTTTAGACCATAAGGGCAATAAACTTATTTTTCAATATGGAAGTGTGAATTTGATGAAATCCTAGTCCTAGTTTGACTCTTAGGAACTGACACTTGTATTGATACTTTTGTGTCTATATCTTTTTTTTTTATAAACTAGATGCAAAACTAACCAAGATATCTGTGGTTGCACTATAAATCCAGATTTACACTTTTCTGGACAGCACACTCATTTTGTTCTTCTGAGTATTTTTCTACTGCTTTGTTGACTGGTGTTGTATCAGAGACATGGCTTCTTCTCTTTGTATGAATATCATCCTATCCTCTACTGTCACGGCTAAAGCACTGTCACAGCTTTCCAGCTATCCATTAATCTGCTTACTCATACTGAAGACATCCTGAAAAGTTAAATATATGTGCTACACTTAGAGTAGAAATGATAGTCTATGTCTCATTATGTCCATTACATATTTTCCAAAACTTTTCGTATTACATTTTATTGTTCTTCAGTGAATATGTTTTGATTCTTGTTGATTATATTTGTATAGTCTTTAAACTTTATTGAATGATTTATTTATGCTTTTGTTTCAGTTGGATATTTTATGAAGTCTTTATATATATATGTCATATATATATATGTGTCTTTTATACATATATAAAACTCTTAATCATCTGGGGCCGAAAAGTCAGTCTGAAACCACCTTTAGGCCAGCCTCTGAATTTAGAGGCAAACACCATAAATCTTCAAGCTTATTTTTTAGCTTGAATACACTCCTGCATCACACAGGAATTCCTGGTAAATTAAAGACAAACTATCACAGTTTTCTTCTGTGTCAGAATAAAAAAATAGAAATTGTGCGTTGCTCTTCTATTTGAGTCAGTTTTGAAGTAAATGTGGCTAAAAGCCTTGTAAGCCTGCAGTGCCAGCTCTACCTTGGCTTCTAACTTTCCCAAGGCTTCAGAATATCCTGGGATTTAAGGTTGGTTGTTTGTGGGAACAGTGAATAGGAAGTACTTGAGCATATTGTTCAAATACCCACTGCAGGCAGCAAGACAATACAAGGAGTGCTTTCTGTTTGTTCTATAAATCACCCTGATGTGAGAGCAGGGAGTCAAGAGTTGGGAAGGAGTCCTTTTGGCCACAAGGGATTTCACCTGCAGTGAATGTACCAAAGGACATGAAAATTAGGAATTGGCATCAAATCCTGTGGAAAGAGGAAAGTGGCACATCAGGGCTGAATGCGTTACAATATAACCACGTTGCAAGGAGAAACATTCTCCAAAAAAAGAGAAGAAACGCTGGGCCACAGCATGTCTCCTTCCCCAGCACATCACTCGCAGCACAGCCAGCTCATGGGTAAATCTGCCACTATGACTTTGTTTGTTTGTTGACAGGGTGGTTTGTTCTGCAGGCTCAGAGCAGGGTTTGTCAAGCAAGAGCAGCGCTCTGCAGGATCAGTGTCTCTTGTGCAAGTCTACGAATGACATTGGGCCTGAAAGGATGCCTTCAATTTTGCTGGAAGTCACTAATTGGAAGTTTCCACAATACACAACAGTTTCAGGATCTTATATTTCTACTACAAAATTCAAATTCTGCCAATATTGCTCCTGTTAAGTTTCAAAAAAATGGATATGCAATAATCACAGCAGCTTTCCAGTGTTGTTTGGTTTTGGTCCTTAGGCCACAGCAAGAATTGTGGAATTCACTTGTGTTTTCTCTTGCTTTGACATTAAAGTTGTTGTAGGATCTTTGAGTATTTTTATAACTACTATAAATCATGTAAAATTATATTCACTAAAGATTGGTATGTAAATCTTTGAGTTCTTGAAATAGATTTTTTGTTTATATGTAGTATCAACTTAATCGTATGCATCTGAGAAAGTCACTGTTGTTTGATGCCACTGGTTAGTTTGTAACCGTCATATGATTAGTGCTAAGAGAAACTAAATTTGAACATACATAGGTTTCTCTATTTAGTCTTGCAACTTGAAAAACTAGCTTACTTGGGATTTCTGTCAATTTTTGTCTTTGCTGAGCTCCTCTGTTCCACCAAGTCACCATGTCACCATTTTTTTCTCAGAACTCTGCAGAATAACATTAAAATCTAGCGCTGGGATATTACTGGAGATAAATAACTTAAACTTTGGTATAGGGAACACAGTCAAATCAAGATCAAAAATGTCCAGTTTGTATTCAGTTTTGTACTTTTTCTGCAGGAATGAGAGAAGCAACAAGAGATAATGTTAAGAGAGAGAACCTTTTCATTTTATAATAGCATAAATGCTGTTCGTAGTTCATCTTCTCATCTCCGTGAAATAGATAATACTTCTGAAGATATTTTTTCCCCTGTTTGTGTAGTGCATGGGGCTCTCTTGCTACTGAATTGGAGATATCATTAACTGTATCATCAGTGTCATTAACATTGTTATTGTTATATTTTCAAAAATACTTTACATAGTCTTAAGTCTTATCCTCTCTGAGACTTTTTCTGATTCTGTTTCATATGCACTGGTCTGCATTTTCACTAGGGCCCACAGGTTTGATTTACACCTCATTTACATCAGTAGGGTTTGGTTTGGATCAGCAATCCTACTTAAAATTGTAAGACTGGGTCACACTAAAAATTTGTCTAGCCCTTTTTCTATAACTGTCACTGGCTGATACTAGGTACAGGAACCGAGCAGACATAGTAATATTACAGTGCCATGTATTTTATGTTGTAAATAATATTACAAAAGAATGTATACAAGTTAGCTTGTATGTCTTTTCAAGAAAAGTGGAGACAATATCTTAGCTCTAAGGTACCACTGATGCTTATGTTAATGATTTGGCTGATGGAAACAGAGTGTGCTTCTTACCCAACCAGAAGTAAACAGCAAAACAGGATTAGAAATCAAAATGCTCTTGACAAAGAGGTGGTGTTTTTTGAAATAATAAAGTGAATGACTTCAGAAGCATGAGGAGTTGTGCTGGAATACTAACTCATAAACACAGAGTAGAGAATAAACAGCTATGTTACAAGAACTTTTTGCAGAAATAAATCTAGTGTTTGTAGTTATTGATATAAATTGATATTTATATAGTTTATAAACTGGCACTACAAAAAAGGGAATGCCATAGAAAGCATATGCAGGACACATGAAATAATCCTTTTCTTCTAATTGGTGTAGTAGAACTCAGTTGGACTAGGATATCTGGTTTTGGTACTGCAGTCAACAAAGTGATGAATCCATGGGACAGTTTAGAGGATATCAAGGAGAATGATCAAAGATCTGGAAAGCATGGCCTACCAGACCAAAGAGAAAAACAAAAGGAAGAATTTACTCTCTGTTGTCCATTGCAGAAAATGAATTCACTTAAATTGCAGCAAAGGAGAGTCAGATTAGGTATTAGGAACAATATTCTTAAAGTAGAGTATGTCACCTTGAAAGACAGCAGCATCCCTTTGACTAGAAGTTTCCAAGAGCACATTAGGCACACATCTTTCAGGAGTAACAGAGGTTTAGCTGATTCTGCTATGGGACAGTGGAGAGAATTTGCTGGCTTTTTGATGTCCATACGACACAGCAATATTATAAGTCTTGTTGAACTTACTGTATCCTGGCACACTTAGCTTTGTTATAACCCCAGTAAGCCAGATTTTCTGTTTGATCGCTTACTACAACAGTGTTAAGGGACCATCCAGGAACCCACATTCTGGTCAAACATGTAAAGTTGTTTTGCAACAGCACCAAATAGTTTACAATTTGAGTGGATAGCATAGATGTGGGATAGCAGAGAGAGCTGTAAAACATACTAGGAAACACAGAGATAATTTGAAAACATTCATGTCTTTTAAAATCAGCTATGTCCATTTTGAACACCTGCAAAACATGACTGTCACAATTCTCAGTATCTCAGAATAGGCAACTGTATGATACTGAACAACTGCAATGGGAAGAGAAATTATTTTGTACAAATGTCTATCGCTTGAGACCAACTTCCTTGTTCTGCATTCACATAACATCTTGGCTGGTGTTTCTGAACATTATCACAATAGAAATCGCATATAAAATGCTGTACTTTTTGTAAGTGAATAGCAATAAATCATAAAATAAGTACTTTAACAAGTAATTAAAATCACAAGTTTTAGATGTTGAGGCTTGTCTGAGCAACCATCTATAACCACAGGTGTGTGTCTGAAGGTTATGCAGAACAGAAATCTTAGGGAAAAGTCTTTCTCGGGAGATTTCATGTACACCTTGCTTTACATTAGTCTTGAAAGCAGAATACAACTATTCAAGTTTTTTTCTGCTTTTCCTGGCTTTATACAAGTTCATACTTTTAAAGCACTCATCACTTTCTTGCCTAGCATGAGAAAGAGGCTTCATTCTTTCAAAAAGTCACAAAAAATTAAAATAGTGTCAGAAAGAATATCAGCTAAGCAAATGGCTGCAATCTATCTGTCTAGCCATTCTGCATTTTTTGATATGGTATGAGGACCAGGTTCTCAAATACTATAAATTGACATGGATGTCATTTGTCTTGTAAGATCTATGCCAAATTACACTCACTAAGGAGCCGTCCTTATGTTTTCCAAATTCCTAAGGGAAAGGGAAGGGCTTAAGTAAGTTCTGCTATTAGCTGGTATGAAAGTTTAAAAAGAATTAAGGATGGTGGTGAGGTTGATTTTTCATAGTCATCAATAAGAAATAGGTGATCAATTACCCTGTTGTCATTTTACTGCAATCAGCAGCTCTGTGGCTCACAAAACATGGCATGTGACACCTGTCATGTTGATCTGCTGAGGCAGTTACATGAGAAAGAACAGGAAAGTATTAGCATAACATTTCCAATACATATTTGACTTTGGAAATTTACAGCTGAAGTATGTGGGTCATAGCTCACAGTCACTTGATTTCATAATGTTTTACATATCCCCAAGATATTTGGATGTCATATACATTCCTCAAATTAGTATTTTTAATATATTTGACAGTCTCAAATCTGCTGTGGATGGGACAACATTTAACATGTGCAATGTGAAAATACATATTCATAATACAAAATCTAAAGTATTATAATTTCAGTTTATTCATGTCTGTGAGAACATGGCAGGTGAAAGATGGATAGAGGAGGTTAAGTGATGTTCTTGTAGATTTTCTATGATGTGTAAGATAAAAGAGACCCATTAAATTATATATCTTATTTATGGAGAAGGAGAAGTAGCCCCTATGGATTGTCAAATACCATATGAAATATCACCAAGCATAGTAATGTGTTCTTGCTAATAGTTCCATTGTTTGTCTGGGACCAAACAGTAAAATAGATATTCAAAAGATATTTAATGTGCCTATATATTTTGGAGCCATTTTCTGTTTTTTTGTGTGTTAGGGGTTTTTTTATTATTATTAAAATAGTACTTCTTCATTACATTTATCTGTGATTCAAATAATTTAAAGGTAACAATATATGCAAAACAAATTGTTGTCAGCCTGTCAGTTTGGAGCCAAGACATTAAAATAGCTTTTGGATTATGAATTATATTTACAAAGCTGTTAGGCTTTGATATTTTTTATTCCTTTAATGAAATAATTAAAACACAGTTAGTTAAACTCTGTCTTCTGTTGGAAAGCATTTCACAGCATAAAAGCACAGCACAACACAACTGGCAATATTAGATGCTCTTTAGTTTGAAGAGATCAACCGTTTGACCACAGAATTTGCCCCACTTGCCTTTCCTAGAAGTGATGTAACCGTATCAAAAAAAAAAAAACCAAAACCAACCAAAAGCATTTGGGCAGTATAAGATCATCTGCATTGCTTTGGTCATCAGCGCATGCAAAAGGAGACTTTAATTTCCATTCTGTTCCATTCCAATTCCATTCCATTCCATTCCAATAAATGTTATTCATCTAAAGTATTTAGTTAGAAGGAAAGACTCAGACTAACAGGGCTAATCAGAAAACAACTTGTTCACAAGATAAAGCATAAATCACAACTGCCTAATGAAAAACAATCTTCATTTTTTGTATTTATTGACCAAACAGTTATTGGTTTTAGTTTATTGACTTTGGCTTATGATATTTTTTTAATATAAAAGAGTATTTTCATATGTGAAATGACCAAAGCATCTTCTGCAGTGTCTTAAAGGATCAAGAGTCTGATTCTGAAAAATCATGATTTAAGAAGAAAACAAAGAATTAGAATTTATGTAAGACACCATGCAGTTATTTCATAATCATCTATTTACAGGAGCAAACGTCATCCCAGCTTTTGCAACTGCCCTACACACAGGACATGCATTGCACTTGGTAATATTAAAGGGAAGGTCTCCTATCAGCTAACTCCACACAGCCTTGTGAAATATGGGTTTCTCCACATATAACATTCAGTCTCCTCTGACAGAGCCAGAACGGTTTTACTGGTAAAATAATTCTGACTTTGTTACGCATTCTTAGAAGCAGTCACGCATACAAGATGAAGGTTTGTTATTTGTCTCCCAATTTCCAAACTGCATTTGTAATTCTGCTGAAAAGTGGCATTGGACAATAAAGCCTATATATTACACTATATTGGACTTGCTGGCATTAAATATTTAAATTTTATGGGCTTATAGCTTTACGACTGCATAGTTTTTTATTCCTCTGCTTCCTACTAAGATGTCAAAATCCTCTTGCCAAATCAATCTACCAACTCACTTAGAAACCCAGGTTAGGAACGTGTGAGCTGGATAGATGACTCTACACACTACGTTAAAACTAAGTATAAACTTGCCTATAAGGTTCACTTTGGAGTTTATCTGGTCCCCAAAATTTTTTTTACTAATGCACATCAACATCTTGGCATACCACAGTAATATTGATTTACTGATTTCACTGGTCTTCACTTTTGTTGTTCTGTGGAGATTTTATTAGTATTAAATTTCCAGTGTTTGAAAAATACTAGGTGTATTTCTGAATCTAAATATCTACCTCAACGTACAATGTGAGATAACAGACACAGAGCCAAGGACATAGGCTCTGATTCTAAACTTACAAATTAGTTCATCAGCTGAAATCAGCATTTATGATGTAGTACATTTTGTTATGCCCCTTTTGCAGATAATGGTACTTTGTCTATAGTGAAAATTAGTTTCAAATGCATGATTTGTTTTCAGCTTTTTCACTCCCACTGGTACAAACACTCGCTATTAAATTTGGGTGGCCAAGGTTACACCGCAGGATAATTTTTCAATAATGACTGAATAAAATTGATCAAACTCTTTTAATTTTTTTTTTTTTTTAAATAAGTACCTTGATTGGAGATGTTCTCAAAAGCAAAAATTTCCTTTTCTTCCCTCTCTCAAAAATTATTGCCTGTGAAACTTTATCTGGCTGATAGTCATACAAGTCTGTAACTGTACACCTAATTTCACCTCTAACCTAATATTTAGGTTGATAAAATACTTGTAAAACATCTCCATGTTGAGGTCATTTTTATTCCTTATCGAAGGCTACTTTTAATGTATTTTCATCTGTTTGAATCTGTGCATCCAGGTACTTTATTTTAAAATTATGATTCTTGTGTTTTGACATTTTTGCTAGTATGCCCTTGCTTTAGGTTGTGCTCTCATGGTATGATTTAGCCTGAACTTCAGTGTCAGGTCTGATGATAAGTTTTCCACTGCCTTTACTTGATTCCACCTTGCAGCTCCCCCCCGCTCCCCGCCTTAGTTTTGTACTTAATTCACTTGTGCTATTTCACTTCTTTACGTGTGTGGTACCTGTACAACCTCTACACTTTGACACAGCTTTCTGGTGGAGATGCTTTTAATTTCCCTGTTGTTCTCTATCATGCTTAAGACCTTTACCTTTGGAATTCTCCTGTGATTTTTTTTTTTTTACAAGAAGTTAGAAAGAAACAATTCCCATGGGTCTTTCATCCCACTTTCCTGCTGCTCTGGAGAATAGAGTTTTTTGATATGCTCTTTGAGTGAATGATTTGCAGAAGGGAGAGTATAGATAGGTAAATAACTCATTCATATTACTGATCAGGCTGTTCCCTAGTGGAAGAAAAAAGATAAAAGAAAATTATGCTAATACTTGCAACTGTTCAGCATTACTTTCCTGTATTTCTTGTTTTCTGTTTAACCTCTATAAATCCTTTTTGTATGCTCTGGATCCAGAAGAAGAAAACCCTAATAAAATACTTCAAATGGTTATTTATAGAAAATCTTTATCTTTCTGTCTGGAAATCAGCTAAAGTTGTGAAAAAGCCTTCCTTGAGCCTCACCAGAAGAAATAACAAATTTGCTTTTTTTACCTGCACACTTCCTGCATGAAAACACATGTAAATCTTTTCTTCTCCATCTGCAATTTTATATGTCCCTATAAAATGCTGGCATAGTGAATAGAGTAGCAGAGTCACATAAGCGGTTGTTGAATTAATTGGGCACCATCCTGAAACTGCTTTATGCAAGGGCTATAACAAGAATTGTGGTGTCATAAGCCTCATACAAAAACTGTTGCTGACTGTTAGAGGCATTGCTTGCACAAGCTGCTTGCTTTTCTAACCTGACTGGAAGCAAAGGAAACACAATGGTGAACTGTTGAAACCTTCAAAGCAGAAACTCTTGGCAGAAAATTTCAGCTGAAACTTTCAAAAAGTTTGCTGTTCATGTAGTGGGGTATTCCCAATGAGGCACTCATTTACTTTAACAAAAAAAATGGAACCAGAAGGATATTTTTCTCCCTCCTCCGTATTTAAAGCCTTCCAATAATATTTCTGTTTCACCACTACTTGAAGTTTTATTGCGTACATGGCGTCTGCTGGCAAGTCAGAATGAAACTCTGAGATACCAGAAGAGAACCAAACCTTCTTTAGTGTCTGAAATCCCGCTCCAAATGCCTGAGCAAACATCCCATTGTACACACAGCGTCCCTGGTGAGAAACCCGGCTCCAGGAGAGAGTCCTTCCCACTGCAAGGTTTTGTGGGGAAATTTATGAGCCTGTCATTCTATCAGTTGAAAGGGTTTCCGTTTTTGGCCTAACGCTGTGAGTTTAATATTTAAAGTTTTGGAAAGGAAGTGATTTGTTTCATTTTGCTTAGGCCTTTATGTGGCTGAATTATATTTCAGTAATCCCCAGTATCCATAGCTACAGTACTTTCCCACTGACACGGCAACACTTCCTGATAGTTTCCCCATAACTCAGCCAGCAAGCTTGTCTTAGCTCCAGCTTCTGTTTCTCCAGTTAAAGCTAATTACACTTATACAGCACCGGGCTTTCCCCTTCCTCCTTTTCTTGGGGTGCACAATTGCCAAGAAGATCTATATCTGCCAGGAAAAAAAAAAAATCCTGAAAATTGGTGCCAATTAAACGAAAAAAAGTTGTAACTTAACGAGTACCCGGCAGATCAAACCTGATCTTGCTCAACAGAAAGGTGGTGTAGGAGTAAATAAAGGGCAGCACTTAGCCACTGGCAGAAGGGGAGGGCATATTGTTCTACCAGGGAATGCATTTCTGCTCTGCTTTACTGAGTAAGACCATGCACTTTTTCCCCTTCAGACCCTGCCCACAGTGCCTAATTAATTCACATCAATTTTGAAAGAATACATGATTAGCTGTCCTAAGGCTAAGCAGTAGCATATTGAGTCACACGCTAGAAGGCCTAGTTTGGGCACTGGCTCAGGATGGCAGGATCCATGCCAACATAAGAAGCTAAATTGGTTGCAGGGCAGGGGGTGGGGGGCTTGCCAACTAACTGCCTCGCCTCATGGCACCATCTGCCAATTTGTAGACTGATGTTGGCGTCAGATCTGAAAGAGCCACTTATCCACTTGTACAGCTATAGGCCACAAGAGTGAAAGGAGAAACGTTTGAAAATAGGGAGACAGTTGACTAAAAAGCGCATCTCGTCTAGCACAATGCCTGTCAGGTTACTGTCTACAGTACTTTATCATCAGATATAGGTGTTTCTTAAGAAATAAAGAAATGAATCCATGATTATCATATCTTCATACCTCAGAATGCAAAGGACCTAAGGTTAATGCTCCCAGATGTAAAGAGTTACCTGTTTCATACATACAATGGCATATACAATACTGAAATCCTTCAAATCTTACCTGTGTGAGGTAGCTTCCAAAACCTAAAATGAATTCTTTGCTGATATAGTCTACTTCGGGCCTTCAAAAGTAGTCGGATAAGTAGAAAGACATTCTTAAAAGAATGTAAATTAATTTCAAAGTTACTTCAGGCGTAATCTGGATAACAACCAGGTATTTCATGAAGGATATTGTGTTCTTTGAAACCATTCCTTCCCTCAGGGTCTACCTCAATTCAACATTATGTCAACGGGATCCTAGCAGCTTGCACCTGGCCAGGAATCCTTCATCCTTTTCCATCTAACAAGAAAACTGAACCTAAGAGTCTTAGATGTCCATCTGTGTGCAATGATTTGTATCTCAAGTTCAATGCAACCCCATAGTGGTGAAAGAGCAACTATAAATGTTGATGCTAAATGCAAGATCATCTACTATTAAGAAGCAAAAGTACTCACAAAGACATAAAATTAGTAATTGTTACATTGTTTAGATACTCCATTTATTTCTAGACACGGTCTGACCTTGGCTTCATCTACACAGCTTTCAATAAATTTTGTCCTAGAAATCTGAGACACCCTTTTTCCCTTAGTAGCCCATATGGAACAATGTCAGCAAAAAAGGGGAATCACTGGAGTGAAAAGAGAGCCTGCAGGAGTCTAAAGTAATGTAACATCAGAGAAAACTTATTTGCTTGCAATTTCTTATTGCAGAAGGTCAGCATAAACCCTGTTTGTCTTTGACTTTTTTGGAACACTGTGCAAGACCCATTCAGTTGCGTAAATTTGGTAGCTTGAGATCAGTAAGTCCTACCACCCTAAAACTTTTCCCCAAACTAAAAAAACCTGTGAAACCCAACCTGAAAGAGATGGAACATATCCCACCCCCTTCCCCTTTCCTGAAAAATCCTGTGGTTTTATACAATTGCATTTCTTAGTTTTGATTACTGAAATGTCCTGGTTGCACTCTCGGGTTGTACGCAGGTAGATAAGTTCCAGTACTCCCTTGGAGAGTTCTCTTGCAGGACTGTTTAACAGTGGCAACTCCAGTCACATGAGGATCCCGCTAAGAAAAAGGAAACCTTCCCTCATGTGGAGACACTGCAAGAGTTCTGCACCAGTCCATAATGGGAGGCTATACGACTCGTATTTCTAGTTGACACCTTACTCATAAATTGGCCCCTAGAGACCATTGGTAACTGTCTTAAATTAGAGCAGCCTAGAGCAAAGTGCCTGAAGCTGTTTCAGTTTCCACCCTAACTGATCTGGCACTAGGAAAGTCCTAAGACTACAGAAAAACAAAACCACCTTTGTACAATCCCTGCCCTGCAGTGAGTGCTGGAATAAGCACTCAAAACTCAGTGAAGGATTTTGGAAACTCAGTAGATAAGCAGACCTCCAGAGCAATATTTATTGCTCATTTTGTTTCTTTTAATGATGTTTATACATGATAATGTAACCACAAAAGCACAAAAATGTCTAAATACCTTGGACACTTGAGGTTCTACTGTCTGCTATCCCACAGTTCACTTGTGTTGTATTTTGTGTATGTTCTGTCATAAGCACACGCCATATATATTATTTATTAATTAGTAAAATTTTTTCTGTGTTTTACGCTATGCTCTACCTGCACGTATTTACTATGCTGGTTAGAGCTTGTAGGCATCTGTAGTGTCCTAGGAGGATTAACATTTTCTTTCCAAGGTATTACATTAGACCTATTATTTTCAAAAGACATTCAAAAATGGTATAGATCGGGATGGGAAAAGGAATGTAGCCTCTTTAATATTAAATGATAAGTATTAATATTTAATGGAGTAAAAGATACATCTTGGTTTATGTTGATGCTTAAGGAAAATGGGTGACGTTAATCTGCACTGACTTACCTAGACAATAGTCAAAGTGGTGAAAAGTGCAAAAGTACAATGTGGTGAAATACCACAACTCAAATCTGTCATGTACTAGAGACCATGTTGTTGCTAAATCTGGTAGAACAAATAGAATTTTTTTCCAAATTTAAAAAAGAGTTTGGAGGAGCCAAACAAACATCTCTGAGTTTGGGTAAAAGTGTCTGTCACTGAGGTGACAAGACCAAACCAAAAAGATATATGCCATTTATTTCAGAGGACATGAGAAAGTTGCTTAGGTGAAGATTCTTACTGTTAAGAAATAGGAACTTTTGCTAATGTGATTATTTTGACAAATAGTGTTCAGCGGGAAAATCTTATTGTTAAGGTTTTTATCTTAATGTACAAGCCAAATGAAACTAAAACTAGCGGAATAAATGGAAAGTCAGGGAGAAAACAGAAACGTGGAAGCAAACAGGTTATGGTGTAATGAAGGTGTGAATGTGACCCAGGAAGACCAAGAAGAAACTTGGTGTAAGCAGTCACAAAGCACCCTTCACACAGCTCTTCTCTGCCTACCAATTGCAGCACATATGGTCCTTTAGCAGAGGGTCTCAGAACAGCGGGTTAGTTTACATACCATATGTATGCAATTGGTAGGCACAACGGGGTTGCGTTAAGGTTATTGCATCTGCCCTAATTCAGAATTCCCTTGTATTTTTAGGTTTATGTCGGACAGTAATGTTATTTTAACAGCTTTTGTGTTAAATTTCACATGTTTTTTTAAACAATATTATAGCTTCCTTTATTTTCTTTTTATTAATTTTGACTTTGTAATAGGGTCTCTGGAGACTTAAAATTGAAACACGTTGTAGAATGATGGCTGTTAGAAGTTTCATACTCCCAGGAATGATTATCAGCTAAATCCCGTGCTGTCTGACTGCTGTCTATTTAACTGAGTACTTAGTATTTTGCATTTCCAGTATTTTCAGAATGTGTGTGATCTGTAGATTATTTACAGAAGAATTCTTGCAAATATTTTTTTGTTCTGAATCTCTATCAGAAATTATTTGTCTATGGGAGTTCAGTAATATGAAAACAAGCAGTTTTGGTTGGACAGTGTGGTCACTGATTATATCTATTTCGTACATAATGAAACACTTACAATCAAGTTGGGTATGATGTAATCCTTACAACCAAGTTGGATATATTACAATAACATTAAAAATTCATCTTCTACCAGTATTTTCAACAGCTACCTAATATATTAATGGCAAATATTCTTATGTGGTGCTTAGGAAAAAATACTTAAGAGATATGGACAACATTAAAATGTATTTTTGCAAAACTTTCATAACATTGTGAAGGAATTTTGCACTATTTTTACTATTTTGTAGTCAGAACTCATGTAAGGAAAATTGAATATTCTGGAAAGAAGGGTTTAACAGTCTCCAATGTATACACAAATTTTCTGCTAATAATATATCTGTTGCTTCACTTACTTTTATTTTTACCCACAGTATGCTATCCACCACCACACACGGGAGACAAGTAGTGCTCTAATATACAGATTGCAAGGTGAAGTATACTTCAGACAATAACTTGTAGCTGTTACTGGAACAGTTGAGGCATTGGTTTACCTCTAACTTCCTAGTACCAGGATTAATAATGTCTGGCAATTGCATCAATATGGTGAAAGCAACAGGAGATGGCAAGCACATTCACATAACACATTTCAAGCATAGCTTAAACTCTTCTGTAAATGCCTTTTATGGTAGACAAACAGCGGAAAATTATTACCCCTGCACTGAAAAGCTGTGGTTACTTCACCTTCCTTCCAAAGAGAGTGAACTGCAAAGTTTAATGGACGCTTTTTAAAAAGGAAAATTAAGAAATAATCAGACAGTGAAATTCCATAGCTTGTGATGACAGGCTAGAAAGCTACTGGAGTTGGGAAATACAGTGCAGGTGAAAAACACCCTTGAGGACATACCACAGCATATGTGAATGTAAAAAACACTAGGACTTTGCTGCTAATCAGGTCATCTGTTCTTCTGAGATTGCAATCTATGCAAAGGAGTCTTTCCCACATGGCATAGTTTCTCACATTCAAACCTGGAGGAAATTAGGTAGGAGTTTGATTATTTAAATTATAGCTACACATACAATTTATATAGGCATCATGAATAGACCTAGATATTTTATATTAATCCAGAAATTATAGACATTTCTATCAAAGGCAAAAAGGAATTATCTAGGGTCTAAGTTTTAATTTTCTGTGAAATCTGACAACAAAAGCCAACCCTTGCATGGGCTGAGCAAGCATTCCTGAATGTGGGAAGAAAATCTCAGAAAGTCGATGAGGAGTATATTGTAAGCTTAAATGGAGATATCTTTAATGTGGAGAAGCAAAAAAAATCCCCAAACTTTCAAAACTTTAGAGTTCAAAGACTTACACAGTAGTTCTGTAAAATGCTGGATCCTACAAAGTTTAAACATACATCCAAAAGGCAACAACTTTTGCATCTGATTTCATTCACCAGAAACAGCTCCTAAAGTAAACCGGTAGGAAAGGACCAAGTCACTTTGAATTTGTCAGCTAAAGGCATGCAGAGTTGAACTGCTCTCGAGCAAATGAACTTTCGCATAGTAAAACACAAAATAAGGACTAAGGGAATAAATAACAGCCTTCCAAGTAGTAAAATGAAAATATTCGAAACTTGTAAAATTGAGCTCGCTCTTTAAGTCTCTACCAAATTCTGCAACTTTGGCAAGCACTCTCCCTGTACAGACTGGTCTTTTGGTGACTTGTGAAAGTCTATCTTGTTTATTACTCCTCTTAAATTACTGCAAAAGCATGGAGATCTTCAACATATTTAACCAGGTTTGATCATGAAAGCAGGGGCTTCAGGGCCTAATGTCCCAATAATGGAATAATAGGCAGAAAAAATAGAAAAAATGGTGCTGTGGAGTTTTGAGTCAAGGCCCAGATCCTCTTGGAACTACTATAGTATGGATGGGTCCTTGCCATGGATGTCTCTTAGCATGATGTAAGTAAGTGTATTCTAATCACAGAGAGGACTGCACAGGTGATAGCCCTGTGATGCCAGGAGAGGAACCTTAATATGTTCCTCTTTATTCAAAGCAACAAGGGACTACTGTTCCTCACTCTACAACTTTTTATCATTGTAGCAAGATAGATCCTGTAGTTATAAATAACTTTCTATTCTTCTCGTTGCTGCTTCTGATGAAGCCAAGTAGTTGCCAGGGTAGGTATAAACCTTCAAAATTGTAGGAATTCAAAAATTATTACTAAAATCATTGACAAAAGGGTGATATTCACTTCAGGTTACCATTCCTCTCTGTCCTCCTGGTACCCAAAGAAAGAAAAGAGTGGCCCACAAGAACATATTGATGTGAAGTACTTTCATGCTGAAGGAATTTCATGCCAGATTATGGATCTAGGAACTCCTTTTTTTACAATCCTTATGGGATTGCTCTAGGATTCTTTTTTTAAAAAACGACTTAGTCAGTCTCTGCAGAATACAAGCAAGAAGTTGCTAACCCTTCTTGCGAATGTATTCTGAATAAAAAGCTATGGAACAATATACTTCGTGATGAAGTCCAGAGAGGAAATCACTGAAATACAGCTTTGCTTCGTGTCAGTTATCTCATCTTCATGGCTATATTCCTAAAGTAAGGTCTGTGTACAAAGACACGTTTGCACTCATTTTCATGTATGTCTTGTCATTGCAAATAGACATCCAAGGATGGCATATGAAAGCTGCTGTTTAGATTAAAGACTACTCATTTATTCTTACAGATACAGATATTTTTCATTAAATCTGTATCTCAAATATTGTAAAAAAAACAAAAAAAAAGGGGGGCCAGAAATGCCAACAGTACTATTTCATGGCTAGCCAAGTTAGTAGAAAAATCTAATGAACACATAAATCCAGACTAGAGGGAGAGTAATTGAAAGGCTAATCAGTGGGAATGTTTTTTTAAGATGAAGCAAAAGGGTTCACTATTAAATATTATCTTTCTTTCACCTTCAGGACTTCCAGAGAAAAACAGAGAGGTTCTGAACTGCTTGGAAGAGTTCTTTTCAGATGTATTTTCACTAAAGCTGATAGAGCTTTTTTGAGACATTAGATTTTGTAGCACTATCTAAAATTATTTCATGAAGTCTTTCAAATTAAACATTTTCAATATTTTTTATCCATCTCTTTGTGTAGCTGCTTTCTCATTCTTAATAATTAACAAGGTGTATTCAGCCAGAATGTAAATGAAACTTGAAGAGGAAAGTTTTCATTTACTCAAGATTAATTTTGCTGCCAGTGTTTGTTTCTTTTGAAATTTATAGCAAGGTGGAAGGCTTTGCACAAGACTCTTCATATTACTTAAGTCTCCAATTTGGTGGGCAAAGCCAAAGAACAGAGTGCTTCTATCTGCTGCTGCTAATCGGCAGAGGTGAGAGTCCCCTGTGGATGAACTGGGAGAGGGGCCATGGGATTCATTCTTACTCACTTCTGACATATTTTACAGGCTGGAAAAAGTAGCCAGGATAGATCTGCACTCAAACATCTAGGTTCGGGGGGAGCGGGTTGAATCTGTTCCCCCTCCTCCTGCATGCTACCCCGACATGTGCGCAAAGGAGTGAATTTCAGCCAAGTTTAGGTCCTAATCCAGAGAAAGTGTACTGCTCAGACAAGAAAGCTCAGCGTGCGCCTAAAATGAGCTGAACATAATGTGAGCTTAAGTTCTTTCCTGAAGAGGGGTCCTGATAGGAATTTGCAAGACAGAAATGAATAGTGACAGCAGTAGTGGACTGTAAAATGTAGGCCCCAGGAGAGATGCAGTCATATCTTTGGAGATGGTATTTGCTTTGCTAGAATACAGAGATAGTCAAATTCTTGAAATCTATTAAAAGAATCTAAACCCATTTCACTTAAAAGGAGATCTTATACTCTTAATAAAAGACATTAGTGTCATACTGCCAGGCATTACTGTCTTTTGGAAGCCTGTGTTCAGAGATGGCCTGTGTTGGTTACTGCCTTGATATTGTAAGAAGATCAGAGAGGACAAGCTGGCCTCATTGCTGATCAAGTTTATGTTAGTCTTCATTGACCAATGGAGTGTATGTCAAAACTCTCCACTCCTGAAGCACTCTCAGAAGAAGAAACGATCTTTTATTTGTGGATACAATGTCTACCACAATGTGATGCATGCTCATGATCGAAGTGCCCAGGCACTACAGCATAGAAATAATAATAATGACAATAGTAATAATGATATTATTACAAGTAAGTAATAACCAAAGATCAGTCCAAAAAAAGGCACTACACAGCTGCTAAGCTGTCACCACATTGCATGGTCCAGGAGTATGCTAATAGCTCCTGGATTTCTCCCAAAGAAATCCTGAGTTGAATCTTCATGCAGTATACACAAACTGTGTTCTATGGGTTCTAGGTACATTGGTCTTAGATACGTTCCACAGTCAGACTGATTGTTCTAACTCATTTGAACTCAGCAGCTCTTTAATTTTCAGAGGCCTTTCCTGATGTAACAACCTAATTGATTACATCAGAAAATGCTAAGCTGATTTACACTACGTAATTTATACAGCAGCCCACTTAAACTTTTTTCCTACAATATTCAGTTATTTCCCAAAAGTAAGGTTTTATCTAATGCACGTGTTCCATATATTTTATCTGCATTTTGTAGGTAAGATTCATTCAGAATCGGTTTGCCAAATAGCCAGAAGTCTTAAGAAAAAGCACTGCATGAGTAGATGTTAACAGAATTTTATGGGAGGGAATAAAAGCCCTATAGTTACCTTAAACAGCTTATACCTGCAGCTGTATCCATGGTAAGGGTAAAACAGCTATTGGGTAGGTGGTATATGTAATGCATTTCTTACAGTGATTGCAGATCTAACTGACCATAATGCCTTTGCATGTTAGAAATCCCAAGCAACCACAGGGCTATCTGCTGCCTTCTCAGGTATGCGTTATTGAAGAAAGTTAGTCATTAGTTTCCAAAATTATTCCACAATCATTTGGTGCCTCCCAGACTGATTGTTGAATGCTTTGTTTTGAAAAATGGACATTTTAACTCTCAGCTGCTATTTGCACTGGAAGAATGACTTTTTCAGCATTTTAAGTTCCTGCTTTGGGACTTAATCTTTTTTCTATTTTGGATTTTTTCTTACATTCCAGCACACATTTAGCCCTTGGCAGATTGAAAGGTGTCTCTGTCAGGAAACATCATCTGAGGGAATACAAGATACTTCACAGAAAAAAAAAAAGGTGTGGTGGAGGAGGAGAGAAAACATCAGAAGCATTGCAAAAATACCTTTTTGTTTTGTGTTCCACAGCTTTAAAACTTTTCAGCAGCTTTGAGCCATTAAAAAGTGTAACTTGCTGACAACTTTTTACATGGAATGTCAGCTTTGTGTGATTTGAAACAGCTGAGATAATAACTCCCAAATGAGAAGATTATAATACTGAAAGGAATATAAGTATATATTGTACTAGCAGCATCTCTCTGTTAATGACTAGTGTAGACCAATGGATGGAATAGCTAACCTTTTTATTCGTACATGAAAGCAGTTTTGTCTCTGTATCTCCTTTCCACTCTTTTGCATCCTGGAAAACCTTGGAAGAAAAACATTTCCTTCTTAAGAGTTCATTTGCTCCTGTTATTTTTTGCTTACCTGAATTGAAAATGTTTCTTCGGCACTGTCATCAAATTTATTTTGACCCAGCTGCTATTGCAAAATGCAGGCTTAGTAAACAAAGATACTGTTTTCAAACAAATGTCCTTTACTGTAAAGAAAACAAAACAAATAGAACAGAAGTAGTCTGTGTTTCCTGAGAATGGTTTTTAAAGTTTGCCATGAGGTGTCAGCAGCTCTTTAATTTTCAGAAGCCTTTTCTGACATTAGGATCTCACAGCAATTTACACAGCAACTTGCTCAAACTCTTTCGACAGTGTTGGTATATTTTCCTAAAATAAAGATTTCTATTTTAAAAGTCCTTAAATGTTCCCATGTGACTAATGCAAATGAATTGTTTATTTGTTATAAATACAGTTATACCTGCAAATAAATTATTAAATAAATGCAAAAGAAATGCATCATGTTTTTCTTCTAATTAGCTTACTTAATTTGCCTGCTGTCTGGTATGTTCACTACCTCTATTAAGTTAAAAAATGTATCATTTCTGTGCAAATTTCAATGTCACAGTATTAAGAAAATCAATAATAATATACATCAATAATGGCTTGGAAATAACATGTTTAACAAACTTTAGAAACTGCTGTGAATTTTAGAGTTAGCGTGTTAGATTTCAGTGCAAATACTGTATCTTCAGGTTTCCCCAGGTGGCAATGTGTATTAAGAAATGGATGCTTATGTTTGGAAATGCTGTTCTTGCCATTTTTATTTTCCCAATTTAGCTGATGAATGTAACATCAGTCTTGGGTTCAGGAATACCTTCAGAGACAAAGCTAAAACTTTAACCAGGCTTAAGAGATTAAATCAAAGCCTATATTGAGGTCAGCTAGCTACCACTACCTATCACTATATTATCACTGTGTCTTGAATACATTGAAATGAAAGTTCACTCAGATAATTTGGTCTTGAAAAGCACTATCCTAAAATGGACGTTTGTTACAGAATGGAACACATTCCTGCACCAAACCACTGCGAAATTGCCAAAATTGACCTTAAATCCTGTCATTTTGTTTTCAGATGTTAGGGCTTACCCTTCCTGCTAAACCTGAGAGTGCCTCTTACATTCAGTAATAAACCTTACAGTAGTGCTATTCCACTGATCTAGCCGAAAATCCAAAAGCCTGAACTCTTAACATTCAAAGTAATGTTCAGTGTAGGAGCACTGGCACATCACGGCAGTCTGGGTCTGTACTCACACCTGGAGATTTCACCGTAAAGACTGCAGAGAAAGCAGTGGGGTTTAGCCTGATCGCCACATTTTTATTCTGAATGATATCTGATGGAAGTCGAGACATGGAATGTGGGCAGAAAACACCGAAGTATTTTTAATCATTTTCTTTCTCTTGAACACATGAGACAAAGGAAGGTGTGAGGAGGATATGGCCTGAGCTGGCTAGTCTGTATTACCATCTAGCATGTGTGGAAAGTGATTTAAGAGCAATAGGTCACACTTCACTTTGAAGTTCAGATGCTGCCACATCTTTTTGAAGACATGATCCTGCAAAGCGCTGAGCACCCTGGCTGAAGGCCAGGAAAACACATAAACACATGCTTAACTCTAATCATAGGACTAGGCCCCTTGTGTTAAAGTTGACATGTGCTGAAGTGCTGGTCTGGATCAGGGCCAGAAGGTTCAGCATCCTTCAGGATTGATTCCTCAGCCAATAAACTAAAGGCTGCAGCTTAACAGTAAGCCTTGGATTCTGTTTACATTTCCTGCTTGCATTTTAAAAAACAAACCAGTGGTTGTTAAACACAGAAAGTCCTTGCTCCTTTGAGAAAATTGACATAGATGGAGGCACAAAAATGCATTTTAATAGATGCAGGCAACGAACAGGATACTCTCTTCATTTGGCTGCATGCAAATCCCCTCTTTCCCAAATAATCCCTTAATTACCTGCTAGCACACAGCGTATTCAAGGTCTGTTTATGTGGCAAACAGAAGTCTTGTCTTGAGGAGCTGGCTTTTGCAATGGTCTCAGGTGGCAGTACTCTGTTCCAGTCCAGAAGGTCTTGGGCTGAACTTCCACAGCAGGACTTAAGCTCATTCCCACTGCTAAATAGGGGACTTTGCCATATTAAAATGGCCAAGTAGTTATCGCAGCTTTCTTCTGATTGTTTCTGGCATATGCAGCAGGTAAGAGCTAAAACTTACTCTTACAAAAAGCTGGGCTTTCTAATGGGCTGAAATTCAGGCCTGCCAAAAAAGAGTTTATATCCTTAAACTGTGAACACAGATGGTGGGCCTAGGCTGCCTAGTTAGAAACTAGACTTTCAAGTCTGAAGAAAATTGCAGTGGAGGTAGAAGACAATTCTACAGACAACTGTGCAATATTATCTCTTTCCTCTCCAGGCTACCATCCTCCTTTCACCATGAACAAAATGTTCTGCAAAAGGATTGCTGCAGCCAACATAAGGACAAGGTGAAAAAGAACATACCTCATTGCCCAACTAAACTGGAACTAAAAGAAGAACTTAATGTGTTTACAGATCGTGTTGGTTTCTCCACAGAACCTGCAGAAGCTTGGCTTAAATTTGCTTTGGCTACCGAGATCACAGAAAAAACCTTTTTGAAAGTTTTTTTCTAAATAATTGGAAATTAACTCAAACAAGATTAAACACAAAATGTAAATGTTATTGAATCAATTCTTAAGGCTTAACAAACTTAAAATTCTCTAATTGTTTTAATTATATATCTTTTTCTGGCACTAAATACATTGAAGTACTATGAGAAAAGCAATACTAACTGACAGTAGGAATTATCTAATTCCGTGTAAAAATCTGTTCCTGCAAGATGTCTCTCTGTCAAGCTCAATTTTACAAGCACTAGAGGATGACCTAGGTCCTGAGACCATTAGGTACTTTTCAGACAGAACCAAAAGAACTTCTAAATGTTACTGATCCAATTTTGCATGAACATGAGAATGAGAAATTGTTGCCTAAGTGGTAATGCATCTCTTTCTGCTGTTTCCAAACAGTAGGAAAAGAATGATTATTTATTCCTGAATGTCTTTTTCTTTCTAAAAATTTATGGAAGTCCTAGCCAAGCACAGTAAAACCATGTTGATTTTTGTTTGTTGGAACTTAGTTATTGGCAAATGATAGTAAAACCAGGAAATATTGTTTTGTGTCTGAGACATTAAACTCACTCTCAGAAGTTCAGAATTAGGGAAGTTACCTTTTTGTGCCTCGTTCTTTAGCTGTATAATGGGAATTCTAGCTTAATGTATTTCTGAATAGGCCTCTGGTACCCAACCCTTTTGGTAGAAAGTGGTTGGACTAGATGATTTACAATGTCCATTCCAGACACACTTCTCTTCAGACTGTAAATTCTTGAGGGTTCCCTTAATATGAATTGTTAGCACCTCATCATATTTATGCTTCTCACTCCCAGGCACCATTAGAATAAAATTACTGAACAACAGTACTTTGCTCCATTCACCCTACAGTGCTAGAAAATTACATTACCTTGCAGTTAATTCAGAGGCAGAAGAACCCTAAGGAACAGCCGGAACTTTTGTATCTTCTGCCATCGGTTCTGCCCCTTTGTACAGTTACAAATGGCAGTGTCTGAAAAACACACGTTGTGTGACTGTACTTAGAACATCTCCACTGTTACCAAGCTTCAAAAGTAGAAACACCACTGATTTCTTTGCCCTGGGATTGCTTGTTGGGGGGAAGGGGAGCCGGCTGAATCAAAGATGGAATTTGTAAACTGATTCTGATTAACTTGATCTGATTGTGTGAGGGAAGTTATTTTAGAGCACTTCCTTTATTTTTCTTAAAAGAGTAGCCTAAAAGGATCTTTTACAGGGATCTTTTTCATATTCTGTTTTTGTTTAGCTATCATCTGCTGTCAAAGGTGTTCACACAGACCTGAACTATGAGTTGTGGCATTGTGGTAAACTGCCTGCTTTGGAAGATTTTTAGAAGCCCTTCTTTGAAGGTTTGGCCTTTAGCCTATAAGGGTCAAAACACATTTGGGAGCTTATATTATTTGTCACCAGGGAGAGCCTAGGGTAAACCTAGAAGCACATTTCACTTCTGAATCCACATGATTAAAATTAAAATAATATGTCTGGTATGTATACAGAAAAAAATCATTGGATTTTCTTGTGTATCTTCAAATAGATTCAGCAGGCAATTAATCCAAAAGAATACATACAATGTGTGTAATATGTGTCATATGTGTAATATGTGTATATATATGTCTGTATATATAAAATATATGCAAATTTTCCATGTCAGTAGATAACAGCATTAATATATTAGCCCAACAGAACTTTGCAGCCAAAGTCCTAATTCCATAAGTTTAAAACTTTGCAATTGTCTCTGGAACTTGTGTAGCCAGCTCCACTGGAAACGACGATTCACAGATATTTTATCTCGAAGTTCCAAAAAGTAGCTTTGTCATAGGATATTGTTACAGAACTGGTAATGAAATTCAGCACAAGTGCCTTAGATGCACCTTTCATATACAGAGTGAGCTTTAACTTTCAAATTTGATATCCAAAACATTGCCAGAAAAGAATGCATTCTTCATGGTCTATGACATATCAAAAAGAGAGAGAATTATTGCACAACAGTAATTTTTAGCATCATTGTCAATCACTGGTCTTCAAAACTGCCAGGACTGGTAGGAGAATGTAACAGTCCTGTAAAACAAACATCCTTGCATTTTAAAGCAGCCAAAAATTGTACTGTAAATTTAGGACTAGATTTTAAGAACATGAGAGAATCTTGAGGTGATGTGAAGTTGGCCCAATTATTTTGTATTCATTCTCTGTTCTGTCCAGGGAACTACTAAAAGGAAATGGTAAGACCAGAGATTTCTTGTACTCTAGGTGTATTATATAGCTGCTATGAGCTGAAACAATTCAGAGCTCTGGACCTGATGCTCCATATCTCCACATATTAAAATGCAGAAGAAATTGAGTAAGGAGGAGTAAAATTCTTCCTGAACTGATCCAAAGTATTTGTCATAAACTTTGCTCTAGGATATTGCACTGCATGCAACAGCTAATGAGTCACTAACTCAGAAAGCAGGAGACTTGTCTTATATTACTGACTCTGTCATTAACCTGTTGTGTAGTCTAAGCAAGTCTCTTCCCTTTGTTTGTCTTGATTCTCTTTTTCCCTTGTCTTTTCTATATGGAATATAAACTTTTATGACTAGACTGGCAGGCTATATTTTCATCATATATATGCTAATGCCAGCCCTAGGACTCCAAGCGCTGGATCAAAAACATCACAGCTGCATGATGCAAAACTCTTCTCCAGTATAAGGTCTGAAGGCACAGTTTTGGTGTTTGTTTGTCTGTTTGTTTTCCAGAATAACCTTGTACTAGCAGCCTGTATGTAGACTAGGCCTCCTCACTACCTCAACTCTTTACCTTATCGGCTGTGGTGCTTGTTCTCACACCATGGGAAAGATCTCATTTACGATACAAAGTAAGGTCCTTTCATGTGTTCTGGTTACTTCGCTGCAATACAACTGTGTGTCCAAGCCTGATCTGGACCTGTACAGCTGAATGATTACCAGCCCAGATCTAGTACCATACCGGATTAGAACAATTTTCTCATGCATCTTTGGGGTCCAGGTTGCTCCTGGAACTTTTAGTTACTAACATAGCAACTGCACCTAGAGCAAAATTAACAGGACCTTTGTCTCACTGACTTTGTTTGAGTTAGTTTTTTGAGCTGTTCTTAATTTATGCTGATGGAAGACAGAGTTAACTTTCATGTTCTTTTCAGTTTACTTTCATGTTCTGCAGGTGAGAAATACATATCTTTACAAGCATACTTTCTGATTGTTGGCTTTTAAAAGTATCACATTTTTCTTTCAAGTTTTAAAAAATACTTTGAATTTTTGCTTTTATTTGTGCTGTGGGGTTTTTTTAAATGAAAATGTAGGTCCATTGAGTAACTCTGAGATTCACAGAATGACTGACATTTTTGACAGAGATTATATAGTATTGACAACATTCATGTAAAATGGAAACATGAAATGTAACATTTACTAATTGCTTAATAAATTGATCACCGGAAATAGTTTCTCTTAAACAAAGTAACACAGACTCATCCCCCCTTCACTCCCTCCTCTCTTTTCCTTCAGAAAAGGAGAATCACAATTACACCTCCGGGAAAGAGGTCTAGTGTTCGCACTTCATCAAAGGAGGATCAAACACTTTAAACTGTTCTTTTTTAAGTTAATAGTTTCCAGACTATCATTAGTCATTTCTTATTTTTAAGTGAGAAAATTCATAGCAGAGAAAATAAAAGCCATATCCAAAGATTGCAAAAGTTTGACCTGTAATATCTAGTAGACAACTTTTATTGGGACTTGAAAAATAGGATGGAAATACTGGCAAGTTATCATCTTTATGTGCTCAACATAAGTTTTTGATGCTTCTGTTGTGCTATTGCTCTTGATGCTCATGTAAGAAGTAATATTCAGTATGATGTTTTGTACTTTTGTAGCTAAGTTAAACAACACTGCCCAGTCTGGATTTAACAAAGTATTGTATGGAGTTGTAAATGCAAGCAACTGTATAATAAATATTTATTTAGAAATGGAGTCATTTTATGTGTTCCTTCCATCCCTTTCTGTTGCCAAGGTGACCATACAGAGATAAACCAGCTTAAAATGTAAATAATCATATCCCTGAATATTTCAAATTCAGAATGTCTACTGAGTAACATTAGAACTGTCAGACTTATACAAGTAATTGTATCTGAAAGATCCTGCAGCTTTTAGTTACATATCTTTTAAGGTTATAGCCTCACAAGAAGGTAATCCACTGAATTATATTTTTCCTCCCATAAATTGCAATGCAGCAGTATTCTGTTGTAAGAAATTGTTCAGAAAAAGTAAATTCAAGGTAAGACTCAGAATTACTGTGATGTCATACAATGATGACAGACTCTGACAATCAGTCTTAAGATAATAACCTTCAATGCACGATTTTTATAGAAGTTCACCTGACTGTCAGCAACTAAACTGCCGTCAAGCACTGGCTTAGGCTTTCTTTCAAACACTTTTCCATTTTCCAGATTTCAGCTCTAAGAAAACAAAATGCTCCCCAAAAAGACGTGTGAGGCATGTCGCTCCAAGGAGACTTCAGAGCTGAAAGTCTCAAGGTCATCATATTCATTCCTCACATGCTGTACCACAAATGCTGTAGGGGATACCCTATTTCATTCAGTTGAAAGACCGGGTTTCAGAGGTCAGGATATGACAGAGAACTTATGCAGCTTCCAGAAATGGAACAGAGCTCTGGCACAAGAGCTCTAAAAACATTTCCTAAAAGTCTAAGAAGCTTCCTAAAATTATTAAAAAAAAAAAAAAATTAGTAAAGATACATACTGAAGAATCAATGTTTTCCTTGCTGTTCAGATGCAGACAAGTGGGGTTTTCAAAAACCACACAGTGATCACATGTATTTACATCTTTATGCTCTTTTAAAAATATGACTTTGTAACGCTGATCAGCCAGTGACTTGGCATGGTAACACTGTGTTACCAGGCTTAATTTTTTGGCACTTTCCAAGGTCTTAAGTACTGCATCTGATGCTTGGGCAGAGCATTCAGAACAGTCAAGTTCCTACAAAGAGATTATGTGAGTTCAGGAAACTAACTTATGCTTACATTTTAAGATCCATGTAGCATGGAAGGGAACACGATTCCTATCTTCTCCATGACAGTCTGCTAGCTATGGCATTTGCCTGGGAAGTAGAAGAGCAAAGTTCAGAGTCCTCCTCAGACAAAAATTATCCTTTTTCTGCCTTTCGGAACAAAGTCTCATCCAGAAGGTTGCATGCATGCTGGAACTCAGCTGCTCTCTCCCATTTTTCTTTGCCCACCTCTGCTATGCTGGACTGGATTCCACACATTTAGCAGATGTTACCATAACTGTTGTGTGATGTAAAGGAGACTGCAGGGTTAATCGACTTGTAGGGAGCTCACCTCCCAGGAGAGAGGAACATGTTGCGTCATGGTGGCAGTCAATGCATGAGCATTTGTATGGGCATGGTCCCATGTTCATGCTACCATTCTCCTCTGGGAGTATATTATGCCTACCAGGAAATGGTCGAGCTTTCCACATACATGTGTAAAAAGGGGATTCAGCGTTTTTTCCCTTAAGCGTACCTGCCATTGGATTAGGGAAGCCGTCTCAGAATGAAATAAAAACTTGCTTCTGCAAAGATTAGTTTTTCTTCATACCACTAAGACAACAGGAAACAAAACACCATAAGCTTTTGAAGCGCAAGGTGAGAAAATCTGTTCAGAACCAGAGATCAGGTCCAGAGCAAGATGAAGCAGGACTGAAGAGAGATTAGGAGAGACAAGGTAGAAAGAGCAACCAGGGAGAAGGAAATACTCGGAAACACAGCTACAGTATCAAATACAATTAGAAGAATGGGTAAGTGACAGGGTCACCTCACATAGCAGATGGAGAAATATCCATTAGTCACACTCACAGTCTAGTTCTCAGGTGGTGACATCTTTAAATGTCATTTGATTGTTCTTAGTCAGAAAGAGATTTAATAGGTCTGATGTAGTCTAGCAACTAAAAAATATACAGAGAAAAAGGATCTGCAACAAGTTTTTCCTCAAAATGAAGATTGTAAAATTCTTGCCATTTTTTAGATAAACAGGTACTAGCCTGTACATTGGAAAAATGGCAATGTGTGCCCCCTAGCACTCTTTAGAAGTGACCAAACCTTTGTGTCAGCAGCCAAAATAGCTTTCTAAGGCACAAGATAATCATCCCACATATTGGATGTGACTTTCATCTGCCCCAGTGACTGGATCAGTGCTGCCAGAGGCAGTTTGTAATGTGATGGAGGGCTGCTCTGAGGAATGATGGAGGGGAGGGCAAGCAGGGTGGGAAGGAATAGCCAGCTACCGCACGACAGATATTTTATAGCAGGAATTCACACTGAGAGGCTGTTGAAATAGTGTTCAGTGAATGGCAGTGATTGAAATACTATTCTTATTGTACACGCAAGGACCAATTCAGATAGGGCATAAGCAGGTGCAGCTTCATTGAAGTCAATAGTGCAGCACCCACTGGGCCTGAATTTAGCTCACAGTAGGACTTGCTGTGAAGTGTATTACACTAATGATAGCTGTGGCAACATACTGTTTTCTGCATGACCTAGATGCATTTGCCCCACATAGATGTTTTCACACCAAGACAGTGTTGTTTCTAAGTTTCTTACCAGGAAGAAGAAGAAACTGAGAGATGCATTTTTAGGCTCTAGATTATGCCTTTCTGTTGGTTTTAACCCATTTGTTGAAGGATTACACAAGGCTCCCCTTTGTGGTTAGTAGGCCTATAAGGATTTTGCAAATAGGCTTTCTAAAGCCAGGTCCATATCGATAGCTTTTATTTTTACCGACTCCTACCCAGTGGTACTTAATTACTGAGAACCAAATTACTCATTTTTTCCTCAGTAGAAGTTATCCAGGGAATCATATGTTTCAGGCTTGGGAAAGAAGATTTCCTGAGGTATACAGATAGAAAGACATTTTGTTAGTAAAATTCGGGTTATCAAGGTAGAACATGCACTTATAAACTTGCGATCTCTAAAGTCAAGTGCAAACTTTTAATCTGATTTTTAGTGTTTTACCTGGATATAAGGGCCTACAAACTTAGTCAACTTTATAAAGCATTATCAAGCACTATTTCTACCTCAGGGGGAACTCAGATAATCAAAAGGTTGTGGCTTCCTATGCAAGCTATGCAAGACTCCACACATTTTTTTTTTGTGGGGCTTTTTTGCTTTGTTTTAAGCTACATGATAAAGTTATGTGATATGTGTTGGCTCCTTTCCTGTAAGCCTGGTTCTCTCCACCTTCCACAAAACATACTGTTCTGTTCTGCTTTCATGTTTTCTTTCTATTCTTCTCACAAGATAAGAAAAAAATGTGTAAGTTTTAAACACTGCTTATTTGTTTCCTAAAAGTGCAGTGTATTTATTGAGTATATCATGCTTGCCAGAATAGTCCATCCTTCCTTTAGTTCCAAATTATCTCACTATGAAATAACTTTATGAAAGTCTTCTATAATGTGCAGTGTCAGAAAAAGCTGTACATAGAGGAACAATAATTCTGATCAAATAATTGTAAAAATAAATATATGAGCAGCAAATAACCTCAACATTAAATTCAATAAAAAAGACATCCAAAAGAATATGAAGTAATTTTTACTTCTGATTAATTAAGCAAACATTTGATTAGAATTGAAGTAGACTGCAGCTAAGTTACAGAGCAGGTTGTATCCATCAGACGACTTTACCTCACTTTCTCAAATTCAAATTATGGAGTTGGTTGATCCACTTGGATTTACTGGATCCTCTCTAACCCCTCTGTGTATAAATGCCTCTGGGTATTTTAAATCACTTACAAAATGGCCTCCTCAGCACAGATTGTGATTCAGACTTACTGGAGGAACCTACATCAAAAATCAGTGCAGGTGCTGAATGGAAATATGGTCCTCATTTGTGCCATGAGGTGTGTGAGTCTTCACACATTGCAAGGAGGATCATCCAGAAAAGGGTGATACAAATGCTTATGCTCAGCTCTGGTGCACAGCTAGAACAACTTGTTATAGAATGGCAAATTATTTAATTATTTTTGCAAATCGGGTAACTTGTTTACATGCATTTTAACCAATGTGGTTCTGATCTGTATATAAAGCCTGTGCATTTAAACTACTATATTAGACAGTATTCAAAGACAGCAATCATGTCAAGGTTTATAACTGATTGAACAAAATGTTTTAAATGCAAATAAAATGATACAAGAATGAAATTTTGCAATGATGAAATAAATAGGAAATTGATTTCTTTCACAAAATAATCTATTTTGACTTTTTTTTATGAAAGAGGACACACTTTTGAGAAATATTTTAATGTTGAAAACCAGCATTTTTTGAAATAAACTTTATTTAACCTTCCAATTTGTGAGTCTTTATGAAGCAGTGGAAAGAAATCACCACAGATTTTATCAGTTTCATCCAAAATTTACAAAACTTTTTGTTAAAAGTTTCTAATTTTAACCTTTCTTACTTTAGGAATGGAAGATGGAAATTGAAGCTTATTGTGAGTTTTAATCCCTTATATACCTGTTTAAAGTTGTCTACATGCTGTGAGAAATCAGACCTTTGCTTTTAATGCTGATACTTGAAATATTTTTAATAGTTTTAGATTCATCTGAGTTTGTGAAGATTAAAGTGTTGTGCTGTTTTGGCAGTTTTGTGTTTGGATCTGAAAGACAAACTTGTATCTGTAGATGTAAGCATTTCAGATTGTGTTACATTAATTCTTGCTCTTAAAAGCAGGCAAGATTTTCAGATGTGCTTGATTAAAACCCCGAGGAATTTAGTTTGCTAATTCTCTTACGGTCACTTGAAAAAATATGTGCTTAAAGGGGCTAAAATCCAGCATTCTATTCAAAACCTTTGATTTTATGTAATATAATCGTGGGAAATTTTGTGTCCCTGTTATATTTATGGAACGATCACATAGCATTTCACATATGCCGATATATGTCGTCTGGGATATTCCAGTGCCTGTTGCTGTATAATTGGACATATATCAGGATGCAAAACACTGAAGACTACACAGAAAGTTGTAGCAGAATGGGAGAATCACAAGTTACAAAACTATGGATAAGCAACTGGATGTTCCAGGCCAAAAGATCACTGGATGAGTAGGATTTCACATCATGAACAATCCCAGAACAATGAAACAAGGACAAAGAATATTTCTTTATAGTGTTGTAAATAAAATCGCCAGTTGCTGCAGTATGAAAAGCTTCCTGGGATACCATGACTACACTTCAAAAAAACAACAGTGAGGGCTCCATTCCTTGCATTGCTCCATTCCAACTCCTTGTGTAGTTGAATTGCTTCATAGTGTTGATGGTAGTAAGAATAAGAACACATATCTCAAACAGTGTACTGCTTTTTTCTTTCTGGTTTATTGGACTTCTGCTGTGTGGTTTTTTTCCCTCTCTCCAAGTCAGGAAAAACTATTAGGAGAGAGAGAGATTTCTCTAATGAGCCTACAGGTAATGCAAAATTCATATGCCTCCACCTGCAGCTGGGCAAAGCATGATATGGTGTACAAATAAGAAAGGAAATTTTTTCCTGGTTTTTCAGAGGCAAGAACCCTGGTTACTACTGGGCATCATGACCCACTTCTTCATTTTTAGGAAGAAGTGGATACTTTCTATGGGAGAAGCTCAAGCATCAGATTTGCTCCTTGGAGCATTAATAAAAGGGCTCAGTTAGCTTCATCTCATTATTTTACTATGAGTATTGACTTTGGCCTAGAGTCATGTATAGATAAAATGGTGCAAGGGCTTGTCCTAAGTGATTACTCAGAATTACAAATCATTTCACGTGTAACTGAATACTGCAGCCTAGCTGGCACTCTGCCCCTTGCTTTTCCCACCTTCAGCCCTCCAGCATCCCCCTCTCCCCCCTCCCCTGCCCCAATAAGAGAATGAATCCAGCTTTGGTTAAATGGGCAATTAATCTTACTCACTGAAAGCAGAATTTTAATTCACCAGCATAAGGAGGACATACATGCCTATCACACAGCATTACGCCAACAAAGATTTCAGAAAAATAGTTAATGGATAGCCTGGTAGCAGGGAGACAACAAGGAGCATGTAACATACATAACTGTGTGTGTGTCCTTTCTCTAACAAAGTAAACTCTAATAGACAGAGCCGGGGTCTTTTTGGTGTTAGTAATTGGCTGATCATGTCTGATCATGTAAAAGGTTATCCACTAAATGTGAGTGTTTTAAAAAGCAATGAGCAAGAAAGTGAGAAAGATAAATTTTAGTAGCGCTGGGATTCTAAAAGCCCATTATTTTTAAGAGTGTGGAGAGGATCAATAAAATAAAGAGACACATAAAAACTCAAGATACTCTTGGTACATCCAAATAAAATAAAATAGAAAGTGCAATGTTCAACTCATAGAGTACAAGATGGGAGATGAGAAGAGAGTTTGTTAAGGATATACCAGGTTTCCTGAGTGCATCTTCTGTGGTATATTACAGCAATTTTCCCCTGAGCAAGACCCTAGCATTTTGTCTAAGGTTTGTGTCATATCTAGACTTTGTGTGAAGGAAGAAGAATCTTGAAACAGTTACTTTGCACAAGTACCTATGAGCAAGGATGTGATTTCATATATATTCCTGCTTAGTCAGATATCGAATTCCCATAAGGTCACAAAGCAGATTTTTCTCCCAGTTTAGTACAGCTCTAAACAGAATAAAAAAGTGTTCTGTCAGCCAGATGGTATATAAAGTAATCAAATACCTGAAAGTGCCTGCTCACAAAGGAAAGTCAGAGTTCAGTAATATTATTTACATATTTACTTACATATTATGATAAGATGTTTCATGGGACTATGTCTTTGGTACCATTTTTGCTTATCATGATTATTTCTACATTAAAAACAGATTAAAATACAGAAAGTGCATATGATTTAAGAAAAGCGGATCTTGCTTAATTTATAACTGTAATACCAATATCTCAACTGAATATACCATAATTTTACACTTGGCTTTGTAAAGAACTAACAAAACATCCCAAATACAACAAACAACTTAAGGAATGCCAATGAAGCTTTGACCTTGCCAAATTAGAGCCTAAATTATTAATGACCAACATTAGCAATACATAATAGATTTATAATTGCAATAATTGCTTTGCTGAGGTGTATGCATTTTTTGGAATTGAAGGGTCATACTGTTTTTCCTGTTCAGTTGCATTTCATACTTGAATATTTGGGCTCTTTTAATGCATTTAGCTCTCTACAGTGGAAATAATTGTAATTTATTTTCTAAATTTGATCTGAAGGGTGCTACTGATATTAAACATTTTCAGCAATTGGGAAAATAGCTTCATAGAGATAATTTGAAATTTGGCATTCTGTTTAAAGCATCAAGATTTATGCAGCTCACAGACCTGTGTTTAACCACTTAGTGGGATCAGCTCTGTTGCTTGCACCACGACTGAATACATAAGTCACAGGAAACTGTGCCTCCTGAAGGAAAGGGCTAACCTTGCCATTTCAGGAGATAATCTGAAGAGCTTTCTTGACAGAGTGTAGCATGGACTATATCTGGTTATTATTATAACTAGCTGAAGGTCCATTATGCAGTAATATATACTCAATAAATCATTTGCCAGTTGTGGTTGCTCCACCTGTCAAATTATATTTCAGCTAAATGTGCGTGTGTTTTTGGTGGTGGTGTTCTAAAATCTGTTTCTGTTTCGTCAGTGATGTTTAAAGGATTACTATTCCTAATTTGCAATATTACCATAAAAATAATCTCTTTTCACCTAAATAAAGAAACAGATGGAAAGGTTAAGATAAGTCCTGAACACCTCACTGCTGAGAGGAATGTCTGTACAAAGTAATATGATGCCAATGAACTAGACAAAGACAAACATCAACCTTTTCAGTAAATAATTAACATGACAAGTCAGGTGTACTAGCTGGTCATGACGTGACATTTTTGAAGAATTTAATAAACTTGGGAAGCTCTTCCTACAAATACTTTAAGAGAACCAAAACTGTGAACTCATTTATGTTTGTAAAAATTTCCGTGTGCACAATAGTTGCAAGTAAATTTGTTACTGGAATGTACTTTTATAGATAAAATCACCAAAACTGCTCTATTTTGAAAACACGAACCCTAAATATCAACTGACATAGCAATGTCAGGATCTGTTTAGGACAGGACTAGAGTCATAACTTAACTAACTCAAACTATTCCATCAGAATGAGGATGGTCTCTCTTATGGAGCCATACAACTTATCACCAGTAAGAAATTTAAGCAACTCATGTAACTTAAACAACTGAACACTTGCTACTTTAGGCAGATCATACAAAGGACTTTATGTATCAGAACTAGTGTGGCCAGCAGGAGTAGGGAGGTGATCGTGCCCCTGTACTCGGCCCTGGTGAGGCTGCACCTCGAATCCTGTGTTCAGTTTTGGGCCCCTCACTACAAGAAGGACATTGAGGTGCTGGAGCGTGTCCAGAGAAGGGCAACGAAGCTGGTGAAGGGCCTGGAGCACAAGTCTTATGAGGAGCGGCTGAGGGAACTGGGGCTGTTTAGCCTGGAGAAGAGGAGGCTGAGGGGAGACCTCATCGCGCTCTACAACTACCTGAAAGGAGGTTGCAGCGAGGTGGGTGTTGGTCTCTTCTCCCAAGTAACCAGCGATAGGACGAGAGGAAATGGCCTCACGTTGCGCCAAGGGAGGTTTAGACTGGACATTAGGAAAAACTTCTTCACTGAAAGAGTGGTCAGGCCTTGGAACAGGCTGCCCAGGGAAGTGGTTGAGTCACCATCCCTGGAAGTATTTAAAAGACGTGTAGATGAGGCGCTTAGGGACATGGCTTAGTGGGCATGGTGGTGTTGGGTTGACGGTTGGACTTGATGATCTTAGAGGTCTTTTCCAACCTTAATGATTCTATGATTCTATGATTTTATGATTCTATGTTCCTTCTTGCCTATAAAACTGGTAAAAAACAATGAACACAACCAATAATGTGTAACCATTCAGTTGGTCAACACTTTGGAAATTATAATTATGTGACAGAAAAATATTCACGGAAAATCTGTTTCTTACAGTTTAAAAATTTATAGATATCTTTTACATTATTTTAGGCCCTGATGTTTTAGAATAAAAGATATTTTTCTCCACATTTCAGTAAGGCTAAGAAAATCAAGGAGTGACAAAAAGGCGTGAAGCAGGATAAATAAGCATGTACTTCATAAAAAAACATATTTAAAATGTATTAAGGTTTCAGAGACAACCTGCATATGAAACGTAGAAGATAGATACCCAAATGAAGTTTGTTTGTGCACCCTGTGCATGTGCATCATGATATTTTATTTACATGTGTCTGCCTCGCTTAGTGTACTTGAATTAGGGCAAAAGCTGATGTGATACTACGAGTGAAAATAAGCTCATCTCTGGGAAAGATTACAACATCTGAAAGTTATGCTTTAACATTTTTATTAACCACGGTAGTAGAAGACAGATTCTGACATGTGGTGTTTTAGCGTCCCTTAATGAAGGAGATCTGGCACACTGTCCATAGGCTGGGCCAGCCTGGCAGGAAACTGTTGCACAGGGAGAAGGGAAAAGATGCTCTAAAGCATCCTCCAGAGCTTGCCAGCTGTTAAGCCCATTGAAAATGAGGTGGTCTGTAAAATACCTAGTATCGAATCTCATTAATAAAATCATTTCTTTGTGGCCACTGAACTCAACATGTTACATGCTCTATTCTTTCCCTTTCAGCACAAAGGACTGGAGAACAGAATATGAACTGGCCTCCACTGCCATAAGAGGATGCACATTCCAGAGACCTCTATCTTCAGGGTCTACATTGTGGAGACACCTGGAAGGGGCAAAAGTTGCTGCTGTTCATGCGATCCTACTTATGCAGAAGGTGGCTATAAGCTGAAATGTAGCCTACTTTTGATCTGTTTGGTATCACAGTGTCTCAATATCTCAAGGTACCCTCTCTCACCACCTCTCTGCTCTCTGCAGGCAACATCGGCCAAAGGTAGGTTCTCCAGAAGACTAAGTGCTGTAGATAATTTTCATCTTAACCACTTTATGAGTAGAGACTATACTTCTGGGTCCCAGTGCCACCCTGAATGTAGTCATATGTCAGGAGGTAAATAGACTTGCTTAGTTCTCCATGTTTCTTCTGTTTCGTAGATGAAGAAAACAATTGAAAAGATCATTGGTAGCACAGAAGCAGGAAAGAGCACTAAGTTTATTCTAGCAGAGATTTTATTATTACTACAGACTACAGGAAAAAAAAAAGCCTTTCTCTAGCAAAAACTTAAATGAATACAGACTCATTTAAAATCCGCATCATGTTTTCATGCCCTCATGTTTCCTCATTTTTCAGTGACTGGAACAAAATGGCAAGACAATGTAGGTGTAGTTAATTCCTTTCCTGAGAGGGAGCTGTTGACTCCAGAGTTGGGTAAATTATTCATTAAATGTAAAGGAAAAAGAAAGAGTAAACAAAATTGGTATGTTACTTGCTTTTAGCTTTGATAACCTCTCACATCTAATTACAAATAAAAGACTTCTCTGTATCTGTTGTCAAAATTAAAATAATGGATATTTTCTACTTCCTCTCTGGCCCTTTCAGACATCCTGTGAAACTACAATAGGGTGCTGAAGTTCTGTCTCTGTCTGGGTGACTTCTCTGCAAATGAAGATCGATGGAGTTTTTCCATTTTAATTAGTAAGACCAGCTGCTCTCTAAAAGAGAGAGCGGGTTGGATTTTTGCAGGTCTTCCAAGCTAATGTGTCATCAAAGTTTTAGTGATTGATTAAATAACTCGCTGGCCTAAGTTTCTACAGATAAGACATCTCAGCAATTTAAACAGACATCATGCAAATTAAAAAAGTCTCCTATCCATCCATATATATTTGTACTTATATATATATATCATATAGCAAAGATTTTTGACCTATTCTGACAGTTGGTTTTTAACGTTCTAAAAAATCCACAAATTGTTTCGCATTTATTTATCATATTTCTTAAATTGTCATCTCCCCCACCTTCTTTCACCGAAAATAGATTTTTTGTCATTAAAAAGATGTTTACACCACTAAAAGTATGGTTGCTGTATACGTCTTGCTATTTCTTTTCAGAGCCACATCTTTTTACTGATCATCAGGTGTTGTTTGGTTTTTTTTTTCTCTCAGCAACTTTCTCAAACACCTTGCTTTGCTTGGAAGGCTACAGTTCTGTTTAACAGCCAGAAAAGGTTGCTACAAGCACAAAGTAGCTGACCCTTATCTTGAAAGAGCCCCTCTGCATCTTGATAGACTTTTACCTATCCATGGATCTCTGGTAATGGGGTGATATCTAATTAAATCTGAAATTTCTATGCTGCAACACAGAATAGTAGGTTGAGAACAATCTTTTAAACTGTTATTTTGTACTGAGCTGCATTAGCCTGTGGGTTTTTCTTCTGTTTTGCTAAATATACAGAAAGTAGTTCTGTGCTCTGTTTTAAAATTTGATAAGTTTTCACAGCTTATATTATAACCCTATAATTGAAAGTGTGCAATGATTCTTAGAAAGGGGCGGTCCCTTCCTGTTACAGATAGCCAGTGTGCTGGTGTCATAAATGGCCGTTTTATAGATGGATAATGTACTATAGTCATAATTCTTTATTGCTGATAGTTATTGCACTAGATCATGACCCTTGGATATTGAGAGTCAGTTTTTAATATCACAACCATTTACAGAGGTTAATGGACTAGGTTTTGCAGCTTTTGACCTTTTGATGGTGAGGGTTAGGAGGTTGCATTTGTGCACTAAACTGCCAGAAAATATCTGTTTATTTATCTTAGCTATAATAGACATGGTTACTGCTTTTAATCAAGAAGCTGAGAGCAAAGTGACTTGCAAGAATTGAAATTATTGGAGCTGCATCTTCTAAGGTACACTTAGTATGAGATTTTCAATTCTTATTAATGAGAAAGTCAATGTTTATTAACATTTAATCTCTACTATGTTTCATCTACATAAATATAGTTGAAATTGAATTATGTTAGCTTGAAAATATTTGAAAACCGTGGTTCTCAATATGGAATTGTT
This sequence comes from Fulmarus glacialis, assembly GCF_000690835.1. Classification (NCBI taxonomy): domain Eukaryota; kingdom Metazoa; phylum Chordata; class Aves; order Procellariiformes; family Procellariidae; genus Fulmarus; species Fulmarus glacialis. Next base: position 24,528 of record NW_009227687.1, on the reverse strand, counting down.
TTGACGATCACGATCAGGTTTATGATTTGGCTAGGTTTCCTATGCATGGCTTGCTCAGGTGATTCGTGTACTGATCTGAAACGGTCACAGGAGGCTAATCACAAGGGTAAGTTTTCTCATTTAAGTATATGAACTCCTCTGTTTCAGACACCACTTTTCCTTATGCTATAAAATGCCTGCAATACGAGGCAGCCATTTTAGTGCTTCTCCAACAATGAAACAAACATCAGGTCTGCAGTATCAAGAATAGTGTGGACTACAAACACAAAAAGTTAAAATTAAGCTTTTTTCCTTCTAGAAGTTCAAGTCAGCTTTGTCAGCTACGAAGAAAGTAAAAGATGGGGGTGAAGGAAAGACAAAAAGCTCAGAAACAACAGCAGGAGAATCCAGTAATTATTCTGAATTCAGTACTTCAAAGGATGAACTAGTGCTAAATCTGGGGAATGTTAAAGGACCCTGTCTATATTTAAAATAAACTTACAAAAGTAAGTTGTGATTTGATTGTTTAAGATGCACATCCAAGTGGAGATATTTAAAAAACAGATGGAAAAAAGCTGGTGAAGCTATGGCAGAAAGAAGTGGGAACATTGAATAGAAAATAATAAAAGCACAGTGAGTTCTCTAAGTTCAGACCAAGACCTGATGTTCTGACCAAGGTTTCTAAATTGTCTTAGTCATCTTTTTACAAGTTAATTCTAAGAACTAGAGACTTAGAGATTTTTTACTTCATTTCTAGTCAGCAAAAGTTTTGCAGATTTCTGGTTTTTTTAGAGTTATTATTAATATTATTTAATTTTAAAAATGCTTTGACTACAGGATAACTCAGAAAGGCTCATAGAAAATTTGTCCAACTCTAACCTGAGAGAATTTGTAAAGCTCCTCAACTGCACTGGCTTTTTAATTCTTATTTATCCTTCTTACAGCTTTTATCCTCCCTTCCCCCTCTTTACAGCCTCTTCTTTGCTATCTTAGCAGTGTGGGTGGGAGTGCTGCATTTTGTTTGCTGAGCCTGTGATGCTGAATGACTCCAATATAATCAAACTACACTTTTATAGTGCCACTTTATACCATGCAGCCCAGGGTGCTAACAGAATAATAAAATTAGCAGCTCAGATAATGACGAGCAAGGCAGGTCAAACAAATAATCTTTTAGACCTGGAATTGAAACTGGAATGGTATCAGAGTTGCAAACAGCCAGAGGCAGTGATGAGAGAGATGAGACAGTACTTAACCAAGCCCCAAGCATAGATATTTGGGGAGTGTCTTGGAGATCTGATCACGGATGATACTGAGTGCTTCCTGCAGGCCAAGAGAAAGTCAAAGTGAATGGGATACAGCTACAGTAGCAGTACTGACAAGTACTCAGCATCTGAAAGAATTGGACTCTAATGCCCAACCTGAATTTTTATTTGTAATCAGTATTGTGTTTTTGAGGTACCTAGGGGCAAGGGTATTTCTACTCTACCTCATCTGTAGTTGATTATCTCATTTTACCTTCAGCTTGACTCCATTTACAATGAAAAAAAAATTTATCAGTTAACCAAACATTGCTGATGTGATGAAGTACTTATGTGGATTTCTTTAAAAGGGTGTTTTGGGAGGTAAAAACCAATAGTGCATTTGCAGTTTGAGATCATGGAAATTTCCTCTTTTTCAATCAGGTATCTTACAAATCTCACAGCAGAAGAGGAAATGTTTCTTATATTATGAGGATCTAATCCGAATCTATCAAGAAGCTGCCCTCTAAAAGTGTAGGGGATTCTTTAAGATTTACACAGGTTAGGTACAAGTGCTTTTCGCTTATCAAATGGGTGACGGTCAGATCGATTAACTACAGTATATAGTACTTAAAGTGATGAAGAAAGACATTGGATGGTCAAATGATTAATGTCAAGCTATCCATTTTGATGTTCAAAATCCTAACTGTGTTTAGCTCTGACCTCCACCCTCATTGCTACCAATATAATTACAGGATCTCATCTAAATGAGATGGATAAAAAAAAAGGAAATCGCTGTCTCCAGTTTTTCCTCAGAAGATTTTCTTACATTTACACAGAGAAAACAGTTAAATTCATCATTCTTTTGGCTATCTGAAATATGCTCTTAGGAGATAATAGCACTTCATTGCTTAAAGTTATAAATTTATATTTCTTTCTTTCTCTTTTTCTCTCCTTCTCTCTCTTCTTCATTGCTTACTCTTTTGTTTGTACAATGTTCTTTTACCCTGAGCAATATAACATTTTACTTCTTGTAATAAATGCCTTCATGTGAGGCAGTTGAGCTAAGAGAATGTTATTAGACTGTGCTCTCAGGCAGTGCACCTTCACACGATCAATACGAATCTGAGGCTCTGTTCATTCCCTCTTTGCTTAAATTCCCTGCAAATGTGCAAGGGAAGCAGCAGAGGGTGTCATCAATCATGGGCTACTATGACATACGCTGAAACCTGACCAATGCTGAGATGTTTTAATAAGGCATCCATTAAAACCCTCAAATAAATTGCAATTTGAAAACAGAACATAATACCAGCCAAGTTTTCCTCATCCATCTTGTGGCATGTCATGTAATGTAATTGCGCTGTTAATTTATCCAAGAACTTTCTCTGTACATGGTTTCATTGGCATTGCTTAATTTCCCTGCAGACTGTTTGTGTGTGTATGTGTGCACGTAGGTGGGCGTACATGCATGTGTTGTGCATATATGTATATGTACCTGTTTCCACATTAGGGGTAGATGAATGGTTCTGCTTAGCATGGCATTAGCCAGAGAAACAATCAAGGATTTGAAATGTTTGACATTTTGTCAATGGCTCCTGAGCTTTCTGAAATTTCCTAACCAGTTTTTGCCTGGAGCAGGCCCCCCTTTCCCTCCCTTCCCAGCTTGCCATTGGTTTATGCCCCTCAAGAGTGGGATCACTCAGAGCGCCTGTGGATCCCATCAATAAATATTGACAAAAGGGTTGAGGGACCATTTAAGATCGCAAAGCAATGGCAGTCAAAACAAGACAATGCTGATTTCTGTTCCTGTGCTTAGGAGGCATGCATGAAGTTTTGACAAGGGTGAGGAAAGTGAGAAGGTGTAAATCAATAAGAGAGAATGAAAAAGTGTTTCTGTAAAATGATGTTAAAGCAATTACATTTAATTTTCTTTTTTTTTAACATAAACGCTGGGAGGGAAGATACAGGCAGGAGCTCATATAGATTTCTTTGTCTCCCGTGCATAAATCTAAAAATAATGCTATTCCTCATGTATGGCTGCATCAGCAGTTTCTCCACTTTTATTTATTCTTCTGTGTTTTTCTTAATCCTTTATCTCTTTTTGCTGTGAAAAAAAAACATGAGGCAAAATATGGCTGCCATGCACATCCACTTTAAATCTGGTCTTCCATTCTAACTTTAATACTAATTATGATTTTTTTTATTTCAATCAAACTGTTTCCATTTTGGACTCAATAACTGCCATACGGGGAAAAAAAGAAAAAAAAAAGCTCCTATTTTTTTTTTCAGTACAATGAAATTAAAACTAAATATCAAACACTAATAAATAGCTTTTCAAACCAAATAAACCAGGACAATTAAATTTGACTGCTACATTAGATTTGATACTTTCTAGGACAATGCACCCCATTTTTAAAGAACTGGTCCTAAAGCTATTTTTTTACTTCTTTGTCTTCAGTTACATCGCAGACATGTATGGGGACATATTCTGTATGTGGATAGAATTAAAGGCCTGGCTTTCTGAGACACTGAGCACCCCAGTTTCTGAATGTCACAGAAACTACAGAGATCAGTACTGATGACAATAACATCCCAAACGTGCAGTACAAGCTTACTAAGCACGTAATGGATATTCCAGTCATTGTAGTGCCAGCATCTTAAATCTTTATGGAAGTAATTTTAAATCATTGGAAAAAAAAACTTAAGTTTTAATTTTTCAAGCACCTGATTCTACTTTTTTACATCAGAGTTCAGGCATCAGAGTGTAATGCATTTAAAACGGGATATGAGGCAATATTGCCGCTTACAAAGGCTTCTTTCCGTGCTGACATTCAAACAACTGAACAATACATGTTACTAAGGCCCAGAGCATCAATTAATATTAGCTTCAGCCACAATGTCTCCCACAGCCAGCATTCAGAAAGGTGTGAATATACTTGCAGAAAAATACATGCACCTAATTTTTCACCAGTTTTTTCCATGAAATTATTTTAAGTGTATGTTCAAACCACACAAACACAGATTTTTCCAGAAGACTCTATGTAGTTAATTTTATCACATGTAAAGCAGTTTTATTTCTTTGTTTCTTTTAATGAATCTTAAGATCAACACTGCAATTATATGAAGGATTTGGTGGAGTACTTGATCAATTGTGCAGTAATTATCCTTGAAATGCTCGTTTTGACATCAAAATGATGCTACTATAATCAAACTGAGTAATCATTACCTCACTTACCTATTTCTGTGTTTAATATTCCTAAGACTGGAAATATTACAGATGAGAAAAATTATCAGAGATCTATTAATAGTGACCTGTTTAGCCGTGTAGGTATAAACCATCATTTTTTATACATATATAGGGTTAATGAAGTATTTATACACTGAGAATGCTGAATTCAGTTCCGTCAGTCTACTTTAAGGAGAAGAAATGAATATGAGTCTTAAAATGATATAAAAAAACCCATTAAATAGAAATGTGCTGGTTAAATAAAATTAAACAGAGTTTATGTGTCTGTTTCACACACACTGGGCATGATTCTCACATTCCCTAAGGACACTATACATCACTTTGCTAGTGTAAAGGGAGCATAAATCATATTTACACTTACTTCATGGCTGCTTTATACTGCCAGAGTCATGTAAAACAGTGCAAGTGTAAATGAAATTTGAAATAAAGAAAATGCAACAACGTTCTGTAAGCACAGGTAAAGCACAAAAGACACACTCATATATTTCTGGTACTGAACTACAGCCATTATGGAAATCAATGGAGGGACTATTTAGTTTCTTCCTTAGGAAACACAGGAACATTTAAAGGAAAAGCGCTTGACTCTGGAGTCCACTGTGGCCTGCCCCATTTAACCCTGGGATGTTTTTAAAAGGGCTGATTTGTTTTATTTTTTTATTTCCTTTCTCTGAGCTCTTTCTTGATCTGATTTATAATTCTTGCATCTATTGCTGCCTTCAGCAATGTGGTCCATAATTCAGCTACCCTTTGTGTAATTAAATTCTGCTTGAATTGCTTATAGGCTTATACTGCTTATAAGCTTCCTCCTTAATTTCAGTCTGCGATCTCTTGTTTCTGAGTTACTAAAATTGTAATGGGTATACCAGTAGTTTGACTACTAAAATACCTGTGTCTGAATCCAACCTGAATCTCAGATAGGTGAGCAAGTGAAATCTCTTTAAACTTACATTTGAATTGAAATTTTGATCCTTAGAATTTTCTAGTGCTGGTGTGTGACAGCTGAAATCTACAGAGATAAAATACGTGACACTATAAACACTCCATCGGAAATAAAATAGAATTTTCAACCCTGCCCTGACCACGTTTCCCGTATTTTCTTAACTTTTCCTTATTCCAAATTTAGATATGCCTGGATGTTTAAAATTCCCATTTGTGCTATTTATAATATGCATTTTTATATGCTTTCCTTACGTTCTGATAGTTACGTGTCTCTTAAAGGAACAGGCTTCTTTCTCCTCCTCCTCCCCCTTCACTTAGAAAACAATCTCAGGAAAATATGCCAGTAAACCAACATGACCACATGCAGTGATATTTTCAAGAAAACCTCAGGAGAAAACCATTTAAATTTCATAGCATAAATCTGAGCTCTTGGCCAGCCTTCCGTTTGCAAGTCGCCTGCACAACTCTCATGCTAATTCTCCACCAAACCTCCAGTTTTATGAAAGCCATATTTTATCTGTTTGGTTCTTTGCAGTCACATGAGAGTTGAAAAAGGAATATTAGCACCACTCACATTTTATAGTGGGAGTCACAGTACTTGGTTGACCCCTTTTTCAGGTCCTATTGAATTTCCTATACAAAGGAAATGAAAATGTTTTATATTTAATACAGCAGCATATAACAAGAGGTTTAGTTATTACATATAGTGCTGCAATTTTCTGCCTTTTGTTTCAGTTGCCTGAACTGAAATTTCAAACCACAATGTTTTGTTTTGGTTTGGTTTTTTTATGCTGAGGCTTTAGACAGGAGGAACAAGGAACCTATCATACATTTGCAATTCACTCTGAGCAGGTAACATGGAAATCAGAGAACACAAGCATTGTATGCACCTTTTGTTATTTGACCCCAAACCTCAGTTAAAATATGTTGGAGATAGATACCTTTTCAGTGAGGTCTTGTTATTGTAGAGCTATTCACAAATAGGTAAAATCATTAATGTTAATTAATCCTGCTCCCTGCACCTACCCACTCTCTTCCACCTGCCCTGAGAGGAGTTTTAGCATTTGGCTAATTCTGTCCCCTGAATCGTTTCTTCTAATCTGTTGACCTGTATATCTTTCCCAGTTGCTACAAACCTGAAAAAAAAGTCAGCTCATAGTATCTAAATTACACCAACTCTATAAAACAGGACTAAATTCTTCTTACTGTGGCAAGCAAATAAAGCAAGCATATGTCCTAATAAGGCATTTAATACTGATGCCACAAAGTCAATGTTATGACATAATTCAGATTGCTTATAACTTCTTACTGTGAAATAAAATAAAGCAAACACATGTGAAATTCTAATTCTGGGAATTAAGTTATTGATTTCAATGGGTCAGGATTTCACTCAGAACATTTGAAAGGCCAAATATTTGGCCAGCCTGGAATAGATAGAATGCTCAAGTAGCTTTTGGGAGGATAAAAAAAAAATATATATTTATTGTTCAAACCAATGCACTTATGTATACTGTATTTATTTATTTCAGCTTTAAAGAGAGATAATACAAATTCTTATCCCAGGGCATTGCTTACAAAATATAAAAATCCAAACAGTCTCCTATGGGAAATGGCTAGATTCTTGGCTGGATTATTATACTAGTGATGAATGAAGATAAGAATTTAGAAGAGGTTAAAGTACAGAACAATGCCAAACATATGCTCAGGAGGACATTGCAGGCAAAATGGTAAAGATAAAACAAAGCCTAGCTGAACGAAACTTCACTGCCTTCTGGCAGATGCTATGAGTATTTGTAATAAAAACTGATAAAATAGAAGTCACATATCTTCAAGGCTAAATATGAGATTATAATAACAGAGAGATAGCAAAACCAAGTTCATGGCATGAAAATGTAAATCATCACAAAATAAAACTAAGAGAAGAGATAGGTAATTTTTTTTTTTTTTAAAGGAAATAGTAGTATGACTAACATCTTACATTCAGAGCCTGTGGTTCCACAGTATCTGCAATCCTGCAATTAGGATTTTCTTGCAAAATTTAATGTCTTTCTGCAGTATTACTTTTACTTATAAGCAATGAAATGTTCAAGGTTTTCTGGTTGCTAGAAAATGTAAATTATCTCTGCATTCTTTATTAGCTGCCTCTTGGCTTCCTTCTCCAGTCACTGGCCTGTTCTTGAATCCTCCAGTGCCTGCTATCAGCATGGACGCATCCCTAATTTAACATCTCTAGTTTAACTGAGGAAGCCCTCCAGCCGTGAGTATTTCATTGGCTATGGGACCACCCACCACAGCACTGGTGCTGCCTAGGTGAATGGTTCAAACATCTTGTTCATCCCAATGAATGAAATCGTTACCTACACACTTATCCTTATTTAATCCTTATCTATACACTTGCTCACACGTTAACTAGCTGCAAATAATATGTGCTCATGATCACTCCCCTTGCCTCATCCACTCCACGACCACCTTTGTCTAAAGGGGACAAGAAAAGGGGTAGAATCCTTTTTTTAATTTAAGTGTCGTACTTAAATTTGGTGGAATCTGTGTTGTCCATTTGACATACAAAGTGCTGACATGACAGACAATGCTGAAATGGAGAGAAATCCAGGTCATGTAAACAGTGCAGAGAAGCAAGATGATACTAAGCTGAGATTCATATTATGATACGGTCAAATGTTGGTGGCATGTCTTTTCTAAAGGAGACTACAATGAAAGTTTGAAGCCAGGTTTGGATTCCAAATCTCAGTGTTTTGGGGGGATTGGATTCTGTAGTTTTGTTTCAGACCCATTTGAGGGAAATACGAAAGCATTTTTTAAAATTGTTTTTTGTTTCTTTCTCTGTCTCTCAGAGTAAGGCATTGCCACCAGAAGAAAAAAAGGCTTTTTGGTGGTCAACACTATTCCTAACAAGTTCATAAATTTCCAGTATATTGAAACAGGAATTTTTTTCAGAATTATCTTTTAATGTTCCAATACATTCCCTTTGGCAGGGAAAAGGCAGAGATGATGTAGATATTGAAGAACTTAACTTTCCAACAAGGATGGCAGGCTTCACCTTTCTGCCTGTAATATCCTGTGTAAACAAAAGCAATCCACTGTTGAAGATTTCCAGGCTCGTGAACATTGAGCTGAGGAAACTGCTCCCCACATGCATTGTAGAAGTTATTGAAGGGCAAGAAGTGAGGCATAGGTAATCTGAGCTTCAAAACATCGGGAAGGGAGGGAAAACATTGAAATTTTAGGAAGAAGGAAGCAAACATTTCCTAGGAAGCTGAGGTGATGAAGTAGTAGAATATCCTCTTCAGCTCTTTCTCTCGGTTGTGGCGGCTAAGCAGTCTATGCAGAGCTGTCATCTATTCATTTTCACTGGCAGGAATGATAAAAATGTGTCCAGCACAGCCGGGTTGGTTTTATTTTCTATCCACAAGCAGTTCTGCAGCAGAGACATTTCAATGGCAGGGCCTGATCTGTGGCATACAAGTTGGATCAAAATGGGTGATAAACTAGAAATGTGAACCCATGTAAGTAGTATATTTTTCTATGCACTGTATCTTCTCTTACAACACCAGCTATTATTGTAAGACAAAGCTGATAAAGACTAGTAGGAAAGACACCTGCTCTGCTCTTAAGGAGATCTTGTTTTCCTTCCTTAGCGTTTACTTCAGATGAAAATAAAGACAATTCAGAATGTGAATACATGGACAACATAGGGACTTAAGTCTGTTGGAGCTGGAATAAGGCAGGTTTTCAGGCCTGATTTCTTTTGTGTGTAGCAAATCTGGATTCTGATGTTACATGATGATTGCTGTCGCCTACCTTTTCCTTACACCTTTCAATAAAGAGTACATCTGCAATATCTGCTCAAGATCCGGAAGAAGCTGAGTGCAGCTGGCTGATGAGGGAATATCTAAACTCTCAACTGCCTTGTACTGCCTTCTCAGTGAACAACATTCAGTATTGTTGCTGATGTATGGGAAAGTCAAAATTGCTTATTCTCAAAGATTTTAATCAGAAGGCACATTTTGATCTGCTGCAATTTCTCATCTAAAACAGTATCTCTCACATGACACACAGTAATTTCTCCATCAAATCTAGCATTTCTTTTGAAATCTTTTAGGAAGGTGTTCAACCTTGACATAAAAGCTGCACAGCATCATGTGTGTCACTGAGAATCCACCTCAGTAAGGTATTCACTGTTATTACTGGAGATTTATTTTACCTTCAAGAGCTCTGTATCTGTTGACACAATCCTGGGTAAGCTTAGTTCTTTATGAAATTTTCACAGTATTTTTTCTACACAATATATCAGTGACTTTAAATTGTTAAATCCATTAAATAGTAGAAAAACATGTATATACATTTGTCTTCCAGTTCACATAAGTGAGTGGAAAGAAAGGCGGTATCTATCTGCTAAATATTGGTAGAATCTTGGAATTCTGGGGCTTCAAAATAGAATTTAGACACTACATTCAAAATAAATTAGTGTCTCTGATGGTACCAAGTCTACAGAGGAAACAGATGTGAATATTTTTTCCAACACAACAGAGACAATTTGGAGACATGTTAAGGAAAATAGAGATCTCTTGTCCTAAAGGTTTCTGAATTTGCTCTAGACCTCCTGTGTTGTTAGAAAAAGGAAATACAATTACACTTAATAGATAAAACAAAACTTGTGAAAGAGCCAGGTTTTAATCAGAGGACTTTTTTGTTAAAAAGTTTGAGAAAAAGCCTGTGCCAAAGATAGGAACTCTGTTTCTAATGGAAAACACTGCAGTTGATTCAAAATTTTAAAATAATTTTAAGCAACAAGAAGGAGGCTTCTGGAGTCATAATAAAAGTTTGGTAAATATTAGAGGCTGGATCAAAAGCTTTCTGAGGTGATTTGCCATTGATGTGGGTTTGGTGTAGACGTATAATATTTCTCTCAATTTTGCCGAACTCTCCACAAGCATCTTAAAAAAAAAATTTCTTTTTTTTTGCAGAGTTTATAGAACTGACAGAGTAAAAACACAAATGTATTTGAAGACTTGTGCAATTTTAAAATAAGTGATTGATTTCTTTCCAGTGGGTTGCTCAGCCCTACTGAGAAAAGAAAATGACAGAGTCATGAAAAAGCAGTTAAGTGAAAACTTAACTCCTCTCTGAGAAGTTCACTTCCCTGGATTTATTATAATATAATTAATATTTATTTTCTCTCCTTTGTCAGGCTATTTTAGAATGAACAACACAGAGGTTATGATATTTTGGTGGGGATAATTTTCAGTGGCACAGAATACCTACATCCAATGATATGTAAGTAAACATATGAATAAATGAAAAGCTATAGTAAGTAAATAATACGTGTTACAAGAAAACTCTTGATTTGCAATGCACTGTTTCTGGCTTCAATATAACCTGAGTAAAACAACTCTACTTTTTATTTATTTATTTATTTATTTAATTTCATAAACTGTTATATATATTCAACTCTAAGTTTCTTGGTGTTTTTTAAGGGTAATATGACCTACTATCAATCAGGGTCAGAATTAACCACTTGAAAATCTAGCCTTATCTGCTTCGAAAAACAATTACAGAATTCCCTCATCCAGACCATAATTGCTGATTAAGTTAAATTACAACTTTTAAACAGAAATATAACCCTGCTCGTAGGCTTATGTCTTGGAGACAACATCACATCCTTGGATAAATTGCTTCAATGTTTTATGATATATTTGATTAAAAACCAGTGCGTTGCATACAGTTTTCACTACAAAAACAAGTTTCCATTTCTTTCTATTTTGCCAGACAACTATAGTCATGACATGTCCTAAAAAAGACAGGATTCTGTCTCATAACCATTGGCCTAGAAAATACTTAAGCTAGCTTAATGAGATGCCGATATCACATGAAGCATCTTTCCAAATTCAAACTGAAATATTTATTGAATACTTTGCTTTTTTTTTAAATTTTTCATAGTTGTATCAGCTTGACTATTTATATTTAATAAATAACCTTCAGAGTTCAAAAGGCCTACATTAGGCCTAATTAGGAAGAAAAAGTTACATGTTCACATTTGCATAGTTCACATTTGAGTGGGAAAAAAAGTCAGCCAAAAAGTGATGAGGAAGGCCTTTTCAGCTCTCAGTGCTACCCTGGAAATTCCAGAATGAACTCACTTTGCTGAAAGTGAGTGCATATCTGTAATACAGACATAGATACAAACATATATATAAAAAATCATCCTTTGACCATCCCAAATTATCATTAACTTCCTTGAATTTTACTTCAGCCACTCTACATTCATTCCTAACTCATTTAGGCACAAGTGAAACAACCAACTTTGAGTCCTTATAAACTTTCTCAGTTGTAGAAAAACTGTACTTTCTAATCAGTGACAGGTTTACAAACACAATTAGTACCTACTGATCTTTTTCTCTCGCCATAGATCTGTCACGTCAGCATAACACTTACCCGCTAAGACCAGACTGGATGAAGGTATTGAAATCCGAACATATAAAGTGCTTCTACCATTTTCCTACTCTAGCTCACCTTTCCCCCAAAAGTAAAGACCATTGAGAGACCAGTATTTAAGTATATTGTCAGAGATGAGTGACATTTCAAGAAGGAAACCTCAATATTAAGAACTGCGAGACAGCTGCCTGGCTTGCTATAAGGAGATGCTTTTAGTAGCTACTGCAATTGTTGATGTTTTTCCTTCGGCAAGAAAGCGGTGAGTTGCACATATCTCCAAAAGTGACTGAAGCTTCTTATACTGTCTAAAAAGGTGCTGAAAAAAGGACAGCGAGAAATAACATATTCTGTACGTGGAGTGTCTTTTCTACTTATCCCAGTTTAATTTGTTTCTGGCATTCCACACTTATCAAACAATTTATGTATTGCAAGCTATTTGGATGCCAAGGTGACATGTGAGAGCAATACATATAAAAGAGAAATCTTAAAGAGTCTAACATAGAAGATAACGATAACATCCATTCTGCAAAATGACATTTTAAAAAATCTTATTTGTGAAACGATGGAGAAGATTAAACTTGTGATCCTGTGTGCAATAACATTGCAAGCCAGGCTCTCCAATCTTAAAACCATACTCCATCATAAAACCAAAAACGGTGATTCTAAAACGAATTGAAAAGCTCAGTAGAAATCTTGCGTATCAGAAACTCAAAAGTTTGTTCTTAAAATGTGATTATAATCATGCAGTAATCCATTACTGAATGCATTGCCCTACTACATGTATTCATAATTACGTGTAGTACTGTAGCCCTGTAGAGCATTAGATTATTCTGTACTAAACACTATATAAACATGGAGAAAAAAGACAATCCTTGCCCCAGAGGATTTACAGATTGTTTACAAAGCAGCAGATTGTGTGCATACAGCCCAGCTGAAGAGTTCACGGAAACAATGCAGATACTTCCAGTTCTCATAAACTGCGCCCTAAACAGCAACCTAATGAACATGAAGTTTGCCCTTAAACTCAGAAGTCGTTGCAGGACTAATCTTCAGATTTATATCTACTATGCATAAAGGTTACTTTTTAATCTCTTAGACACAGTGATTGAATTTGTGTTGCTGTATATAATGCATAACCTGGATGAAAAGATTTCAACTTTCTTATTGTAAACCGAGTTAATAAGTAGGGCATTTTTTTATAATAGAAAGCCTATAAAATTTTCAAGTTAAATAAGAGCTGAGAAATGAGCTAAGAATGCTATTTTCACTGATTTTTTTTTTCAAGGTAAATGGATTTTTCAATAAAAAATCTATTTTTAAAAGGAGTTGAAGTCTGCATCACATCCAAATTAATATCTACCATGCTTTAAAAATAAGGTAGAAATTTCAAGAGGTGTAGGAAGTAAATAAATAAATAAATAAATAGGATTGTCAAATATAGTTCATGCAAAACAGTTCCAAGGAAACTAGTGAGTTTTACAACCTTTTGGGCAATTGTTTTCTCATTTTAAAAATTTCCATAGAAACAGTTATATGTAAATGCGAAGTCTAACTAAATAAACCTAGATGTGAGCTAGAATAAGAAGTGATGCAATTTTGTTCAATTTTCACATTAAAAACTGCAAGAGAAACTCCAATTACGTTGAGAAGATATTCGTAAAAGTCCTGAAACTTATTGGACTAATACATCTAGACATTTTCTTCCAGGCTTCTGAATTGATTCAGTTCAGGGAAATGCAGTACAGTTAGCATTCAACTTTAATTGCAATGAGGTGACAACATACTGGGTAATGAGTTGTTTATGAGTTGTAGATGTGTTTACAATGAGTTGACAATGTGTTGGATAAAGTGTTCTTCTAAAGTTGTAGATCTATTTACAGTGAGCAGTGGGGGAATGTTCATTAGTTGTCGATTTGTTTGTTTACATTGTTTTCGATTTGCAATTGCTATAAAACAAATCGCAGGCTGATGAAGGATGATTGTTTGTGTGCTTTAATGATTTACTGTAGTAGCTTGTCTGAAAAAGTACTTAACTCTGCTTCATCTGTCAGTTCCCACTGCAAAAGCTCCCAGTCACAATAGTTTTATTAGCACAGCATGGGCCATTTGTAAGAACATTATGCATCTAAAAAATCTCAGTGCTTTCCTGTTCAGTCTGTTGTATTTTCGCTGGCTGAGCTGAACAGAATTCCTTCTGCTCTGTACCAGTTTATACCTTTTAATATGCTCCAAGACGTACATTTGAAGCTATACATATACCATCCCTGGAAATTCTTTCCCCGCTACCTCCTCAGTAATGTCGCATGCTTAAAGTTATACTGCTGTCTACTATTTCTTACTGCTGCTACCTTCTCAAAAACAGCTTAAAAAAATTTAAAAGATCTATAATCAGGATATGCTGGCTTACATGACATGAAGAAAAACGAATATACACTGGAGGGTATTGGCTTTTTGGTTACAGAAAATCTTTCAACAGTTTGCAGCAATTTGGCAAGATATACATTATAACACACTTTGTTACTTCGGTCACTGTGTGGTTAATAATTTTTGTTCAAAACGTACATAAAAAGTAATTTTTGGTTGTTTTGTTCCCATGCTAGTTTTTCCCAGTTACATTTCCTGTGGCCCAGAACAAGTGTGTTTCACAGGTTTTCTCCTTGTTATTTTCAAAGAACATTACATTACATATTCCACACTCCCCCTTTTGTCTTCCCTCGCTATGCTTCACTGTGCCCAATGGCAATTCCTGCAAAACAGTGATCATGTTGCAATGATTAGGATGGGATTTTCATGAAGCCAAATTTGGGGTTTTCAGCTAAACTGGAGGCAGCATTGACTCTCAAGAGAAATTGAGACAGTTTCTAGCTCTGGATTCACAGAAAAAATAAGAACTAAACAAACTAAAAATGTACTAATCCTGATTTTAGCCATCAGCTCATTGCAGTATTGACACATATTCCTATCACAAAGAATCTGCATTGGGGAAATCTCAGAGGAAAATATGCACCCTCTTGGTTGCAAACAGTAGCTTTACTTGTTTGCACTGGCAATTTCCACCACAATAGCTACACCATATTAAAGCAAAACACAATATTGATGTACCCCAATATGATAATATCCAGAATTGACCCCTATGTGAAATTACCAAAATGTGAAAATGTACTTCATCGGCACATCAGCGTTAACTCTGATTGTCCATTGGAAAGGGGATGGTGAGCTTCATGCCTTCTCATGTCACATCCCATTACAGAGACAGGACAGTGGTGCAGAGGAGATTGAGAGGAGCCTTTATTCTTTATGCAGCAAGTATGGAGTCTGAAAGTGCTGGGAGAGGTGGGAGAGAAAGTATGGGAATGTCAAAGACAGCTTTTCCAGCTGCACAAAATTTGTGCCGGTAAATACAAAGTGTGGGCACAGACATACTCTAATGAACTAAATGGAAGTTTTGCTACTCATTTTGTTCTGGCAGCAAATGGGCCAGATTCCAACTTTTTAGTATTAAATGCTACAGAGGCAGGTAAGCTGAGCTCAGCATTTCAGCATCATTATATCTCTCTGGGAAAAATAATACCATTCTGAAAAATATAAAGCTTTCATCCTCATTTTTGCCAGACTAAAAAAAAAATTTAAAAAGTTCTTAAAGCAAGCAGCTGATATTTCTGCATCTTTTAAGTACGTGGTTTTGACTCCGTGGCCTTCCCACTCCTTGGAGAGCAAGGCTTGGTCACACTGGGAAAAGGGGGAAGAGAAGATTGATAGACAACTGGCTAGACTCTTCCATAATTCTGTCCCACAAAACCAGGAGTGGGCAAAGAGCTAATCCGTCTACATTTTTGTGTTGCCTGGGCTTTCTCATCATACCAGTCATGAAGTTAATAACTGAAGCCAGGAGGCTGGCAAGCTAAAAAAGCATAGGGGCTGCGTGTCAGCTGTGCACACCTCTATATGGCTATAGACCTCAGCTGGCTTTGTGATCTCCTCACCCTTTCGAGGAGGAAAAAAAGAAAGGGAGATCAGCAGAAAAAAGAAAAGTAACTTCTCCCCAAGTGGAAACTTTCCTAGGCATTTCAGCAACTAAAGTTTGCCTTTTTCTGTGAGTGACCTAAGCATTAAGAATGTTGTCCATGTTGATGCTGTGTGAAGTCTGCATTTTTTTTTATCCCATTAACAAATAATGCAGCTATAAACCCCTGAAGATTAAAAAAAATAATAATTTATTTTATCATTATATTGTCTATCATTGATAATTAGCAGCATGAACATTTGACTTCAATAAAATACACTTAGTGAAACTTTTCAATATGCACATTTGTCCAGAATAAGTAATACTATTGAATTTAATGTACTTTTCTATTGGCTTATTGGGGGCAAATTAGTATTGTAAGACATGTATATGTACATGATCTTTCACAAGTATAACATTTAAAACTAAAATATATTATTTTTATACCTCTATATCACATTATAGTACATTTATACTATAATGGGAAAATTTTTCATAGTATATTTTTAAAAGATCCTAGCCCTATATAAATATTATTTAATTTAAAAATAAAAATGTCCTTTTATACATAATATTTTCTATGGCATGGTAAAAGTTCTTATTTTTTCAGTTACTTTTTATGTGATGAGATATTATTCTAATTACAACAAATGGAAAATATTACTACAAAATCAGCTGCAAAGAAACTGAGAAACCTAGTTCAGGATTATTTTCTCTCACTGGGAAGTACTTCAACATATAAGCTGTTGCTTTTCACATTAGGAAATAAACAAATAAACAAGGAAATAAAGCAGATTGTTATGATAGACAATTAGGGGCAATTTTCTAAAACATGAATGGGAGGCACTCATAGAAATCACATTAACGAATAATCGAAGCTGTGGGTATGCATCCGTTCACACTGCTTTTGAAAATATACCCCAGGATGAATAATTTTCATATATACAGTAAGTTCACAGCTGATGCTTTACTGTCCACTGAGCCATCATTGTCCTCAGCTGGGAAATCAGCTATGCACATGTTTTTCCATCAAGAAGTAAGGTAGTGTTTTTATTTACTAATACACAATGCCAGAAAACTTTGAAAGGAATTTTAATGATATTTGCAAATTACTTGAGTCTAAAACTCACCTAGCAGCAAAGAATACAGAGAAGGTAATAGAGAAACTGCTGTTCATGTCATTTTCATAGCTTCTTACATATTCATGTTCCAAAAGGATTTCTTTCACAGAAGCTCATGCTCATCTAACCAGACACTTTGTAAGTAAAAATGCATTAAATTTAAACCAGCTTTTCTTACGGACTTTTTTTTATGGCTGAGTGTTTTAGCAATCCAGCAATGGTAGACACCTATAAATGTATAATGTGATGGATTAGATTGTAATGCAGTCTGGATGTATATGGAGGTGGTGTTTGCCCTTCAGTGCAAATCCTTTTTAATGTCAAAAGAAATCCGTTGGAATTAATAGTGCATTGTCCAGGCAATAGGTAAAACATTACAGTAATTTTTCCTTTGAAAAAGAATCCAATCTTGCTCCTAATTATAACAACTACGACAAAGGATAAAGCTACTTCTAATAAGGAAATAGTAAGAAAATCAAAATACTGGTGCTTTGGTTAGGTTTGGATTCCTGGTTTGAACCTGATTTTAAAATAGGAATTTTGAAGAATTTGTTAAAGACGCTTTGCTCTCTTCATGGTTTGTCAAAGCACATTGTAAAACCAGCAACAAACTTGCACCTTACACAGATATGCATGAATTTGGGGCATGTCAACCTGGGGAACTTGGGAAAGTTAAACCAAAATAACTGAAAGGTGTGAATGTAAAGCATGTTATGTAAAGTGCTTTACAGTTCTGTGTGAATACGTTCACTGAAAACCAAAATGCTTTTGTAGCTTTTCAGTAATAAGACAGCTTTGTTTCTCTGCAGGGCTCAAAGGCACTTTAAACAGAGGTCTACATTCACATGGTTACACAGCTCAGTTAAGCTTTTCTGAGAATCTTCTGGTAAGTGCATCCCTAGTTCAAACACTACATTAGAAATTATTATTTAACAGAAGAAAAACCCACAATTTGTTTAACTCTGTGTAACCTATATATACTTTAAGACTATTCATATGTTTGAAATGAGGAACATACTTGAGTATCATGCTAGATTTCAATGAGCTTAAGAATAGCTCAGTGGAACCCTCAAGATAAAAAGGAATAGGTAGGTAAATACAAGAGAATACACTGGAATAGTGCCTTAAATAAATGTAATGTATTAAAGGTGCAACATCTTAATGGATCTTCAAGCAAGCCACTGATGCTTAAATGGCCCCCATTGAGCATATTAGACCCCAAAGTACCTATCTGTTCATTAGACTCAAAGGAGGATTTCCACAACATTCTGTTCTGTAGGAACTGATATAAAATGCCCTTTCCTTTTTCCAGGTATCACTGTCAACATGATTTACTTACACTGCTTGATTTAAAATAAAATCAATATTTTGTTGTAATATTGCTTAACTAAGGGGGTATGTTTTTCATTTTTGTGAATAAATCCTCCTCTCCTGAGAGCATGAAGGATCTTTTCAGCAGCCCTCAGTTCTAAAATAGCAAATATGTATAAATGTGTTTACTTACCTTTTTTCCTAGGACCACCCACATATTTTTGAGGATTTCCAATGATTTATATCGCTGGGAAAATACTCTGGGAAATAATTTCTCTGCCAGGATGTGTTGGGGAAAAGAATGCACATGAGTTCCACAGTGATGTGCAAGAGAGTGATGTCCCCTTGTGATGTCTCCACTGAAAAACAGTGCACAAGGAAGTCTCATAAGTGACTCAATACCGTTGGTCCCAAACATTCTGCAAATAAAAGTTCCTGTTCTGTCTCAAATTCCCCCAGATTGTTAAGAAGAAAGATATTTTAAAATATAAAAAACCTCTTAGTTTTTCAGTATTCTGGTTTTAGTTTCAAAGTTTTTCCATAATGGTAAAAATCTCGCTTCAAAAGCAAGAAGATAATTAATAATTTCATCTTACAAATGGCTTATATTTAAATTCTTTGTAGCTACAAATCTCAAAACAATAAAATTTAAAAAAAAAAATCCTCAACAGATATTTGGATTAGAGAAAAAGATGTAAGTGCACATCCAGCTCCCTTAAACTTGAAAAATTAATTTTCTCCCAAATTAATTTGCAATAATCTTATATTACCTCTCTAGCATTATATCCAAAATTTTCAGATGAAAACAAGTTATCCATATTTCTAGTGCATGCAGTTTCTGTCAGTATATTAATTGGCCATTGTTTTTATTCGAATCAAGCTTGTCCCAAAATCTCATATCATCATATTTTGATATTCATGTAACACTTGAAAAGTCACAAAATTTCATTTTTTGGAAAAGGTTCTTCTGGGATATGGAGAGAATTATCCATTACTATAAAGTCACAGAAGGGCAAGAATGGTAATATAATGGTAAGAACACAATCTATGCATTCAGGTTGCATAGAATGAATGGCAATGAATAGTTTAAATCTTTTTTTACTAACTTTTCAACCTTAAAAAAAGATCTCTCTCCAGTACTTCATTAGTTATTGAAAATCTCTTTTTTTCCCAACACAAACCCCTTCAAAATACAAGTTATATTCAAGCTGCCTGTCAAGTATTACTAACTGTGAGTGCCAACACGATATTTTCCTCTCTTTTCTAATTGGGTAACACAGCTAATTACTGTTGTCTGTGGAATCATGTTTGATTGGCAGCTTGAATGTAAACGGAAACCAGAATTTCAGATGATATTGTATAAACATTTGGAGTAGGGATGTGCAAGCAGTGAAACTTCAACCAAGGGAAATTTATATGCTAGATAATAAAAGCTACCTGTGTTTCATGGCTATCTAATCTCTGATAACAATTCTTTAAAAATATATGGATTCCTGCCAAGTGCCCACAATACTTTCCAAAAATGCTTTTGGCAAAGTATTCATCAGAAAAATTGGAAATGTATTGGAAATTACAGAAAAACCATGAAAACCACATGTCAAAGTAACCACATGTCTTTGGATGCACTTTAAAGAGCTTCTAGATTAAGTCTATAAAAAGTTAAGGAAACAGAGACATAATGCATAGCACAAAAGCATAAGAATGAGAAGATGTTAAAATTAAGTTTGAGAATGTCTCTTAAAATACTGTATACAAATTAATCTCAGAAGTACTAGGATTATTCATAGAAGGGACCTGAGTTAGGTCATGAACATTATCAATATGTCAGATTTCATAGTTGTACTCCAGAATTGTTTCTCCAAGTTTCCTTAGTCTGTCTATAATTTTTGATCTTAAAAAAGAAAGAAAAGAATTAAGTGTGTTACACATAAACACCCAGGTCAAAAGACAAGATACTTGAGACTGGAGAGGGAGGAGGAAATTGAATCCTGTATTTTTTCCCCCAACATATTAGATTTGCGTGGCAAGGTTTTGGCAGCGGGGGGGCTACAGGGGTGGCTTCTGTGACAAGATGCTAGAAGCTTCCCCTATGTCCAATAGAGCCAGTGCCAGCCGGCTCCAAGAACCACTGGCCAAGGCCGAGCCCATCAGTGACAGTGGTAACACCTCTGGGATAACATATTTAAGAACATATTTTAAAAAAATAACTGCACAAGAGAAACTGCAGCCAGAGAGAGGAGTGAGAATATGTGAGAGAAACTCTCCAGACACCAAGGTCAGTGAAGAAGGAGGGGAGGAGGAGCTCCAGGTGCTGGAGCAGAGATTCCCCTGCAGCCCATGGTGAAGACCATGGTGAGGCAGGTTGTCCCCCTGCAGCCCATGGAGGTCCTCGGAGGAGCAGATGTCCACCTGCAGCCCATGGAGGACCCCACGCCGGAGCAGGTGGGTGGGCCCGAAGGAGACTGTGACCCCATGGGAAGCCCACACTGGAGAAGGCTCCTGGCAGGACCTGTGGACCCATGGAGACAGAAGCCCACGCTGGAGCAGGTTTGCTGGCAGGACTTGTGACCCCGTGGGGGACCCATGCTGGAGCAGTTTGTTCCTGAAGGACTGCACCCCGTGGAAGGGACCCGCACTGGAGCAGTTCGTGAAGAACTGCAGCCCGTGGGAAGGACTCATGTTGGAGAAGTTCATGGAGGACTGTCTCCCATGGGAGGGACCCCATGCTGGAGCAGGGGAAGAGTGTGAGGAGTCCTCCCCCTGAGGAGGAAGGAGCAGCAGAGAAAACGTGTGATGAACTGACCACAACCCCCATTCCCCGTCCCCCTGCGCCGCTGGGAGGGAGGAGGCAGAGAATTCAGGTGTAAAGATAAGCCTAGGAAGAAGGGAGGGGTGGCAGGAAGGTGTTTTTAAGATTTAGTTTTTATTTCTCATTACCATGGTCTGACTGATTGTTAATAAATTAAACTAATTT
Source organism: Fulmarus glacialis (assembly GCF_000690835.1). Classification (NCBI taxonomy): domain Eukaryota; kingdom Metazoa; phylum Chordata; class Aves; order Procellariiformes; family Procellariidae; genus Fulmarus; species Fulmarus glacialis. The sequence continues at coordinate 3,263 of NW_009227687.1, read as the reverse complement.
TTCCCCAAATCAAGTCTGTTTTGCCCATGATGGTAATTGATGAATGATCTCTCCCTGTCCTTATCTCGACCCGCGAGCCTTTTGTTATATTTTTCTCTCTCCTATCCAGCTTAGTAGGGGGAGTGATAGAATGGCTTTGGTGGGAACCTGGCATCCAGCCAGGGTCAACCCACAACACCCAAAAAGTTTTATTCAGGACATGAAAAACAGAACAATGCAAAAGCCAATAGAAGGGATAAATATCTGCCTGAAACATTTATTTTGCAAACTGATGTTCTTATTTCCTTCACCTTTTCTTTATCTAGTGCTTTACCAAGTTAGCTTAACGACTGCTCTTCAGATTCCCAGACATATATTTGAATTTTCATATTTCATTTACTGAAGAAATTTGGGGAATGCTCAGAATTACAGTTGACTCATACTAAGTCCTGCTGGACAATTCTAACTACTTCAACCTGTAACCAAGAACCTGTTAAAACACTGAGTTCTTTTTGAGAGGAAATTTGGGAACCCTCTTAATTCCAAATTTTTTATATGATCATTTGTTTCCACCAAAAGTATGCAGTAAAAGATCTTTTTAAAGTTTACTCTCAGGCTTTTGTGTTCATGAAACTCACTTCTCTAAATTGCATATTTGAAGAAAAGAAGAGAAAAACAGATATACCATTTAAATAATTTTTTTTTAAAAAAGAATATTTCTATCTTATAAAATGTTTCAAAAAACACAAAATGAAATAAAATCACAATTCCAAACGAAGCCTTGATTTTGTTGAAGTTGTATTTTTCTAACAGAAAAACATCGTTGTAAAATGCTCTGTTGAGTCTAACAGACATGGAAGTTGCAGTTTTGAGTTGCAATTGCCAATCGGAGGGCTGAGCAGTGATATTTTTGTTAAAATTTGTTCATTGAAGCTAATTCTAAAGGTTCTGCCTGATTGTTATGAAGAATTATTTTTCCAGAGCCAAGAGATTCTGTGCCTTGTACTCCACTATACATAGGGACAACCACGTTCTAGAATATCACACATTGTCTCTTGAAAGACATCATTTGGGAACAATAGCATCTGGCAGTAAATGACGCAAAACATGACTTTATGTGGCAATTCAGGCATTGAATGCTGTTCTATTACTTTGAATGGCAATTGCAGTTATGAGTGAAATTTTTGAGAAGCTGAGATACTGCAGAATATTGCATGATTTATCCCTTGTGCCTTCTTTCCTTCTTTCAGCTTGGCTGAATAGTTCTACTATCTGAACTGAAGTCCTTGATTTATTCACAAAGTAGGGAGCTCTCACATTGAATTATTCTCTCTGGCCTGTAATGCTTGCTTGTGATTTGGCGTAATTTGTAGCACAAAAAACCACAACTGTGGTTGTCTTATGTGTAAACGATCAGTTGCCTTTGTAATAGATCTTTTTGCATACGTAAAATTGCAAGAGCATATATAATTTTGATAGTAGTACATTAAAATTAAACATTTTTCACATATTACATGTGCAGTTACATAATGTTTATTTCTGAAAACACAAACCTTGACTTTACTGTGATTCAATACAGTCTCACCACACCACCCGTTTTTAAAGTTTGTATCTTGTACTATTGTTCTTGGATAATTATTTTCCTATGGATAGGTTTACCTCCTGGTTTTGTAAATTTAAGACACCATGTGGCTTTAAGTTTTTTAGCTCAATGCATATTTTTGATGCAGTAGTCTAGATGGCATTGCTGGGAATTGAATTAAAATGTGAATATATGGAAAAAACCAAACTGATTTATTAAAGGCCAACAATTACATTATATAATGACTCAGCCGAGCAACAGAAGTTAATGTGATATATCTGCTAAGAAGTGAATCTGCTTTCATGACTGGAGGCAGATAGCTCAGCAGGAGGAGGAAGCACATGGGACTAGCTCACTCGCAACAGCCAGCAGCAGCTGGTACGCTGCGTCTAAGGAGACTGCAGAGGGGATTCCTACCACAATGTGCAGAACAGAACCATGACCACCTAATCTGCAAAATACCTCCTAAGCATAGACTCACAGGGAGATCTCAGACCTAAAAAGCACTACCCTTGCTTGCAAGAATTTTTCTCTGTAAAAATCTTAAGCATGTCACAGGGTTCACAGTCCTGCCCTGCTCTGAAAAAGGGCCAAATCCCTCTTCCATTCCCAAATAAGATGTTTGTCCAATTGCCAGCAGCATGTCTGTTCAGAGATTTGGATACTGCTCTATGCCAACTAGTTGTTTAAAAAATGCAGCACTGAAAAGGAAATCAAATTCCAGCTTTTCACACTATTATAGTCACTGACCTTTAGGACAACAGCTACAGGCCATTTTCTGCCATCTTTGCATAAAAGCTTCTTACTGCTTTTATTGAGCATTAGAAAGAGTTAAAAAATGCAAGATAAATATTTTAATGTATTGATATTTGAAAAAACTTTGCTATATCACTAATAAAATCTTAATACATAATTTGTACTCTAGAGATGGTTCATATTAGGATATATTTTGCTCTCTGATCCAATTGTAGTTGATGCTCATATCAGCAACAGATATATCCTCAATATAGATGTTCTACTTCCTTTCTCCTGCTATACCCTTTCTTATCCATACGGTGTCTCAGAACTTCTTTTTACACACAAATAGTAATACAGATTCTACCGGACCTGACTTTCTTTGTGATATAGCAAAGGCCATTTGGAAGGGCTAAGTGACATCGTATTACTCAGCATAATAAATACCAACTGCAAGATGAGCTGACTGGTACTGACACTGCAATAAATAAAAGGCAGAAAATTTAGTGAACCTCGCAGTTTATGAAAGGGGAAATCTTTAGAATGCAAAGTTAGACCTTGTTACCTGGCAAGAAGACTCAGGGCTGATGAATGCACGTAAGTTTTACAACTGTGGGAGTAGGCCAGTTGCTTCCAAATTTATTAGCTGATAAACATTAAACTTCAACAACCTTGTCTATTAGAAGTAGGAGTGGAGAAATTAAATATCATATTGCTGAAACCTGTCATGTTTAAAATCTTCTACAGAGCAGAAGTAAAAGGTTTAGTTAGTCTCAAACACTTTGACTTACATTCTTTTACATCCGCTACTATTTCTTACTTTATAAAAGGAATTGGATTTTCTGTGTGGAGTATTTAACCCATGATAAAAGCAAAGAACACATTTGGAAACCATTTTTGACTTATCATCTAGGAAGCCTCCTAGATTGGACATCCTCTTGTTGGGATAAATATTCAACTATAATCC
>NW_009227686.1:53409-59510 GCF_000690835.1 Fulmarus glacialis | reverse complement strand
GCTTTCCTGGCTGCCGCCGGGCCAGCCCAGCCCAGCCCCACAGCCTGTTTGATGCCACCCCATGCTGCCTCGCCTGGCACCCTCCCAGTGCCTGCTGGTATCACCCCCCCTCCTGGGGGGCCTTCCAGTGCTGTCGGGGGTCACCCGTGGTGAGATGTTTCTGGTTTCTTTTAAACCAAGGCAGGAGCAATAAGGCTCCATCGGCATGCCTCCTTGGCCAGGTCGCTTGTGTTGCATACAGCTCTGTGGTGAAGCCCAGGGGTGAGTTTTGCAGCCACATGCCACCCCATTGCTCTGAAGGTCACAGACACAAAGGTGCTGGCCCGCCCTGGCCAGTGGGACAGGCCCCCAGGAGCCAGCCCTGGCATCACAGCCACCCTAACAGCTCACACGGGAAACCTCCATTCCAGCCAACGGCAGAGTGGTGGTCAGCACTGGTAAAGGTAACGGCAGCAGAGAAGTCAAACCTCACTTGAGGCTGTCGCTGCGCTCATCACCACGGGATTCCCAGGAAAGAGGCCGTGCAGAAGTCCTAAAGAGGCCAAAACATGTACAAATGACAAACAACTGAGGTTCCTTGTGCAATGCCACGCACAGAGGGGCAGGGAAGACTCAAGTCACCCAGCCCCCAGTTTATCCAACCTGACTCACCGCAGCATCCCAGTGTTTGTAATGAACCCGCTCTGACTGGACTGACACCAAAGTTTCCTCCCTAAATCCTCCTGGGAAGCAGAAGGGGTCCTTTGTGGCCACTTGCCCTTAGGGACAGACTTCTGCAAAACCCTCGTGGATTTGCAGACTGGGCAGTGGCCAGGAAGGGCAGCTGCTCGGCAAAGGACGGGAATTGAAACGTATCCAGCCACCGAGCCAAACAGAAGTAGTCTTTAGTAATAATAAACACTTTGTATTTACAAAGATTTTTTCCCCGCAGTAAATAAATCTGATTAGTGTAAACAACATTAACGCTTCTTGGATAAAATACACAAAACCATTCCTCAGTCGGGTTTCCTCTCCCTGGGGAGTGCCTCACTGCTGCCTCCATCTAAGTAGATAAATCATGAAGTCTTACCTGCAAAGGCTCATGACTCCAGCCTAAGAAACAAGAAATAAAGGTTTCAGGTCTTCCTGAGAAAAAGGTGAGGTTTTGAACCCTCTTAGGTATTGCCTAACCCGAGCCTTTCTCAGCTGCACCTCTGTAAAAGGGAGGTATTTTATGAGTGCCTCCAGTGCTCTGTTTAAAAGGGAGGAGTGATCTACGCTCTCCCCAGAAAGGGGTGACTTGTTTCCCCTGCTCTGGGAAAAGATTTAGAGCTGCGAAGCTTGGGCTGATGGATTTTTCCAGGCCAGAGTTAGATGCCGCGGCCCCAGAAGGGAACGAGCCTTAAAATTCACTCCTCCTCTACCAGCTATAGTAATTTATTGCTAGTAATTTAAAGCTCTAAAAAGTGAAACAAAACGAGGAAGGAGATCACAGCAAAGGCATTGCCAACTGCCGAGTCCTCTGAAAACAGCAGCCAGTTGCAATTTCTCTGCAAAGAACAGCGAAGCTCCCACATGGTGGCAGGGCCAAGCACCTGGACATAGGCTCCTGCCTTCTCTCCCCTGTGCTAGACCGCTGTTTGGGAACGGTAGGGTCCCTCTCATTCGCACAGCTGGTTTACAGACCTGTGGGCTTCTCTCCTGGATACCCCCAAGGAGCAGGAACCCCAGCTCCTCGGAGGAGCATCTTCCCCCAGGAGCACAGGGCTGCCTGTCCCAGGACGAGCTCACCAGGGTCACCATGTGCCTGTTACAACCTTCCGAAACGAGGGTTGATGTGCTCGAGACACCAAACCCCGCACTGTAGTCGGCAGAAGTTTGTTGAACCCAAAATGCTGGAAATGAACTTGGCAAAGATTTTTCTCAGTGAAGTGTTTTCCTGGAAACTCAGCAAACACGGGATGAGGAGGGACAAGGGGCTGCCAGGGGTCAGGGCTGAGCGCGGGGAGGGATGGGGCAGCCCCGCCGCCCTCCCGCGCCCAGCGCTGGCACGCATCCTGGGTCCCCCGAGTGACACGCTGCTTCTCCTGCCCCAAAAAGTCCGGGTTGGTTGTGCCGAGATACACAGAGCAAGGCAAAGGCGGGACGGGAAAACGCCCGGTCCGCAGGCAGGTGGGCAGAGCCGGCGCGTTTGCCATTTGGGCAGCAGAGAGCTCACGTGGAAAAGCATCTCTTGCAAACCCCACGGGCAAATGCACTGTTTTTATCTACCGCTGCTGGTCTCCTTCCTCCCCATCCCTCCCTCCCGGTCCTGCTGCCTCCTCGTTCTTCTCCAGTGCATCCTTATTCATTATTCCTCTCCAGCAGGACTCTCTGTACTGACTAAGCCTTCAATTGGCTTCTGTGAATCTGTTTGAGAGCAGTTCAGCTGTTGCAAAGAAATATTCAAATATACTGGGCTATCAGACTGTGACAAACCTATTTGTGAATGACCGTTGCTTTGGTTTGCACTTGTTTTAACCTCTGCTTTCAGACGGATGTTTAGTTTGAAATGAAATCCATGTGCAGTGGACTCTCTGCACACTCATACAAATACTCTAAAACCAATCACGTAGAAAATGGCACTTACACAAATAGACACTTCTATACACATTTCAGAGTAAGCAATAAGCAGAAATAACAGCTGCTCCACCAAAAGGGAGGAATCACAAGACATACCCTAAGCCAAAATGAAATCTTCAGCAATAATAAACATCTATTATTTACAAAGCTTTTCCTGTATAAATATATATGAAGGCTGAAATTACTGCATCATTAAGACCATAAATATTTTTTACTTTGTTCTGTGAGCTGTGCAGAAAGGCCAGAAGGAGAGCTTGTAAAGAAAAACCACCTCTTCACCTCTCTAGTAATAGTTTTAGGAGAAGTGATCAACAGCATAGAATTAAAAGGGGTTTTCTATTTGCCTGCCGTATTGAATTTCTACTATCCTCATAATAGTATAAGCAATAATTCCCATAATAGAAAGTTATGGTGACATTTGGTAAAACCCACATCCCTGCAACAAGCTGAATCTCCATTTCATTTCGATCTCTAATTAACGGTGATTTCAGGTTGGATGTTTTTTTCCCAGCCTCCGCTCTCATTTTCACAGACTCTGAGCAAAAGCACTGGAAATAGCTCTGAGCGTTTGTTGTGCTTTTGGTTTAAACTCAGCAGAATTTATTCAGAAGAATAAATAGATGAACCTTCATTCATTTTACGTTTGTGAAATTCCCGGTGGGCGGATTGCTGCTGCGGCTGGAGGTGCAGCCCGGCATGGGATACGGCAGGACCCGAGCAGATCTGGCACAAAAGGGGCTGAAACAAAGAAAAAATGATCCAGACAGATGGAATCAGAATATCATAGAAAAATATTCCCTGGCGCCAGCGGCACTGACAGTCAGCGGTTTGTGCCTGGCTTGGGTTGGGAGTTCGGCGGAGGGGTTGGTTACCTGGTGGGAAATGACCTTAACCATGAGCCTGTTAATATATTGGTATAAAACATATCCCATCTCATCCCACACTCCCAGTTTGTTATCTGTCTTCACTATCAATACTGATTTTGAGGGAAAAGATTTCCCTCCTGTGTCTTTTTAGGTCTTTTTTGAACAACTTCTTCACCCCAAATGCTCCCGCACTCGCCTTTTGGGTCTTCTCTCCACGTCCCACGTGTTAATGACGTGGCAGATGCTCCTTCACACCACGCTCTTGCTTTCACACATCAGTCTTGTAAAGAGATCCCGATAAAGATCACATAATCCTCTTCATTTCCCCTTGCAGACAGCTCCATTTGATGTGTCCAGAGCCTGCTGAAAAAGGAAGAGAAGTAATCCCGCTTGCCTCCGCCGCACACGGTGGGGAATTCACGGGATTTATGTTCCAGCTCCGCTCAAAACTGTGTCCAAAAGGCCCTCTGTATGTGTGAGGTGTTATTATAATGTACAGTAACATCTAGGTCAGCAATCGGAATAGCGGCAGGCAGCATGAGCTGTCTTTGAAACGTCAGAAGAGCCTGTCCGTCCCGTTAGAGATGTGACAAACAGTGCAAGTTCAGAATAAGATAAAAATTAGGGTAGTGTTTGGGGGAGGAAGAGTGAAGAAGAACAGAAAGAAGCAAAAATGAAACATGCTTTGGGTATCAAATTCGGTGCGAGGGACCAGAGCTTCGTTAGAGCCGGAGAAAGTGAAAGCCTCCTGCTCGCTGCTGCGGTGGCACAGCCAACTTATCCCCGTGGAAAGGCAGGAAACTCCCCCGGTTCCTCAGTCTACAGCATCCCTACGGGGCCTTCATCATGAGCCAGAGGTGATTTGGGTACCAGCAGTTCACGGACCACGCCTTTGCCTGGGAGGAGCCGCGATGCTCCGCGGCGAAGGCAGCGCAAGCCCAGTTCCGACACAGCCCCCAAAAAGCTGCTTGAAGGAAATCGGGTACGGTTACTGTTGGGTTTCTCTCTCCTCTCTGATTAAGGGCGAAGTTACTGCTGAATGGCTTGTTAGGTCTGGCCAAATTAATTTACTCTGAGAGATGCTAAACTGCCTCCCCACAAGCATTTAAGCAGGGTAGCTGCCCTGAGCTAGCCCGCGGGCTGTAAAGGCACCCCATCGTCCTGTCCTTAGGGGCCTCGGGGAACGCTAGCCAAAAAGGCAATTACACACAATATTCTGCTTCCTTTTAATATATCATTGTGATGGAAGAAATATGTGCTTTATCTTCTCTTCATAAACAAAACAATTCTCTTACCTCATCGTATAAGCTTGTCATTATCTTCCCACATTAGATACTTTGAGATAAATCTTTTGAAGAACGCCTCTCCGTTGCTGTTTCTCTCTTGTGCGCCGACAGGCACACACACAAAATAAACCCAATGAAGCTCATGAGTAGTGCTATGGGGCCAAGCTGATATCCCCTCATCTGTTTTCTATTTTCCCCTCCTTCCCCCTGCCCCATATTGCAGATATATGATACAGTAAAATTACAGAGCAGGAAGTCACAAGAAGTAGCAATTCAACTTTCAGGGAATAATTCAGTGTCACTTAGTCATATCATCCATATATGAAAAAGAAAAAAGAGAGGTAGAAAACAGCTCCCGCAAGGCATTTCTAGCTCTCACATGTTCTCATTTTATTCCTTATCCTGCAATTTATCTTCTTGTTTTCAGCAAGCCAGCAATGAAGTAGAAAAACCTTAAGAAATCTTAGTCTGACATATCTTTCTGGGGAGTATTCATTTCCACTCATAGCTGCATAAGCCATGGAAAAGTCTGTGCCATCACTGGAGAGCAAACCACTTGATGAGCAGAGGCTACAGACCTTAAAATGGATAAAAGCAAGTTTTTTCTGGCCTGCTTCAACTGATTTAAAGGTCTGATAGACGCCCAACGTCAGTGCAGTAATCTGCTGAGGTTGGCTCTAGGCCATTTTGTAATGCAGGAAGAGAGCAAACGTTTGAGCATTCTGAGCCAAATTACAACAGACTGTTATTTTGGGATGCTAAGCTTTGAAATCTGAATTCATTTAGTTTATTATGATATATTGGAACTTCCTAAAAAAAAAAAAAAAAAGATACTCGTTAACTTCAGTTAAATAGAACAGGCAGAAGAAACCATTCCCTGCCAAAAAGATACACAAACTACATTATGTCAATAGACCATCTCGTAACTGGAGATGTGTAGCCAGAAGGCTGCTTCTGTTAGCCTATAGACTTTGCATGAAATTCAGCTCATTGAAAGCATGATAAAACTCTGACTTCAAGACCAACCTCAAAATGTCCTCCGTAGCTCAGCACGATAGTTTCTTCAGGAAGATTTAAGGAGCCATTTTCTTCTCCATCTCTGTATCATAACAATGTGCTACACCCAACATGACAAGGTGGTCATTACTGATCACGGGACCTCTGCACAAACATCTCTCGATACATTTCACGTGGTGTTAATGAAGCAAAGGAAAAGAGACATTAGAGCATGAAAGTGCAAACATGGTCCCTACTGTACATTTTCCAACATGCTATCCATATTTCTGAAGTAAACCCGAGGGTTTGGAGAACAGCAAAGTATTTCTCAAGGCTGCAGTGCCTTGTTTGA
>NW_009227686.1:44474-53399 GCF_000690835.1 Fulmarus glacialis | reverse complement strand
GCAGGAAAATGCTGCATCTAAGAGAAGAAAGAGAAAGAAACTTAAATAATAATAATAAAAAAATGATTGGTAGCTGTTTCATGTAGCATTTGCACATCACTGATACCCCAGTTCTGCAAAGTTATACACGTGCTGGGTGTTTTTTTCTGCTTACTCCATTCTTCAGACAACGGCCTCCTCAAGCACCAAGGTGAAGCAGGTACATAATACAGCTCAGGATAGAAGACCAAGCAAGCAGTAATAAACTTCAGGAAAAGTAGGTCCTAATAAAGAAAAGTGTCCCTTTTTAATGAAGAGAAAACAAACTTCAATGACACTAGAAGGACATCTCACAACACACCCAGTCCTGTCTGACGCCAGGCCACCACCGAGCAGGCACAGCCCTCTCCCACTGCGCATCAGACCGAGCGCTCGGACCCAGCAACCACCCTCCTGCCATCCCAGAGGGCCTGTACAGCCGGGTGGGAGGAGGCTGAGCAACCTCCCCTCTCGCTTTCAGTAACAGCTTGGACGGACATCTACTGGGAGGGGAAAGCTAGCGCCGAGCCAGCCTTGGGATGGGGAGATGGACTAGATGACCTGAGCTGTCACTGTGGATTAGGTCCACTTACACACTCCTGGACCGGTTTCTGCTGGGTAAAGTGAGACGTTATGGCCGACTTGCTCCGAAAAGGATGCTCCTCCCTCTCCCACGCACCAGCTCTTCTCCTGCCTCCATCAGCCCAGCACGGCGGTCACAGGCAGCTCCTTTCCCCACAGCACGGTGGGACCCACTCTGCAGGTCCAGCTTCTTGCTGGATTCATGGGCTGAACCGGCTCCCAGCAGTAGGACCCTTTCTGGAGGCAGCAGGCAGGATGGGCAGGAGCAGGCACCGGGAAGCGAACGGTACCAGCAGGAGCAGGGACTCGTGCACGGGCTCTGCCTGCCCCAGCGCTGGCCACCTCCAGACCCATCCCCACGGGGCTGGACCGCGGTAGGTACAAGAGCAAAACCATCCCACTCGACACGCTCTCCTGCCTGGCATCACTCCGGCAGCAGCAAAAGACCTTCTTAGGCTTTCCTTCAGCTTTGAGACTCTGCGCACTGAAGGTGATTATATACCTCATCAGCCCCTTCATGTCTGGATTTTACCTTTTCCTTCTGCTTCCTCGTGGCTAGAAAACTCAGACGGAGACATTGCGTTCACCACTGTCTGCTTTGGGAGGCTGTATGCCAAGCAGAGCTTCACCCAAGCCCGTGATTCTGGAGCATTTCTATCTGCATACATGCGCGCATACGAACACAAAAACCATACGGACACGTACTTCTCAATTAGGTATTGCGAGTTCCTCATCACTGCGAGGAATTATAGGGGACATATGGCTTAATTTAGTTGCAGTGGTTTTGTAGTTACAGCTGAGTAGATAACATGACAAGGCTAGTAATCGTTTCTAAGAGGGAGTGATTTAGTAATATAATCTACAGCGTTTGTAAAGGCTCCTTGATAAAGGGCCAGGCAGAGCTGGAACAGTTTGGATCCATTTCCTCACCGCTGCTGAGAACGAATGTTGCAATATGTGTTAGGAGGGTTGAATGGAAAATAATTGCCTTCATTATGCAAGTTCAACATACAGACATATGTTCCTGGATAAACCACTTCTACAACTAGCCAGGTCCACGTAGCTTATTTTCCATAAAATATAAGGAGCGGCATTTTCTACAGGTTTCAGTCAAGTATTTGAAACAGGCATGCGCTGTTTTATCCAGCAAAGCATACACACATTTCTGAGGTTCACATGCACGTAGGTTTATTGCTTTTTACAAGAGATACAGGTGTGGGAATAGGTCTCGTAGAGGATGTCTGAACATGCACCAGGACTTTGGCATATCCAAAGCAGAGAGAAACTGGAGATTTGGATTTTTATAGGAAACAGCACATTGTAAAGCAAGATATCTTGGGCCAAATCCAGTTCCTCTTGTTTAGGCAAACTGGCCTCTTGATTTCAGTGGTGCTTCTCACTCAGGCAAGGTAAACAGAAACTCAGCTTTGGGCATTTATGGGAAGAATCAGAGAAGTGTTTTCTTTAGTATGATACAATAGGACTTTGTATTAGCATTAGCCCCAAGTGCCTGGAAATCTGGAATTCAAATGAAGCAAAACCTCACTACAAGTAAAGAGCTTCTTAAAATCAAAGTTGTTTCCACCACTACTTTTAAAAAGCAGAGTTGCCAGCTACTGAGAAAGTGAGTAAGTGATGGTCTGGCCTGGGAGGATTCCAGTAGGATTAGTCTGGCAGTTGTAGCACAATCAAGACAGACTAATTTCTTCATTATTAGTTTTTTTAATTCTTCTAAGTCTGCCTTTCACAATGGTTTGGCACCATCCGCCCTCATCACTCTCTGACTCCGAAGCTGGCAAGCGGACACATTTGCTTTCTTCTTTTATTGTAGCGGAGGGATGGGCTAATTTAGACCAGGAGTCCAGTGTGCCTGCGAAGCTCCTCCGGAGCCCCGGGAGAAGCGGGAAGGCAACGCTCCCTCGCCCCAGCTGCTGCAGGAGAGACGTTTCGTCCATGACCAGGAACAAATATTTATCAGACAGGCTTTCCAGTCATATGGTCCTAATCCTCGCAGCAATGTGCAACTCCCAGGATGAGGTCATGGTTCTTTAATCCCAAACTGGACTTTTTTTTCTAGAGGCCAGATCAGGTAGGTAGGAGATCGAGCGCTCTTCTCCCAGCCTGGGGCTCGCCGGGAGCAAACCGCAGGGTTTGCGGGACACAGTGATGTGCAAACACGCACCCACAAACACGCACAAAGGCTTGCTCCAGAACACAACGGGGCTGCCAGGGCGCAACATTAAATTTCCAGCACCAACACTGGGTACCTGCTGCTCTGAGTTTTCAGAACTTGTCAAAATCCAATTGTCAAACTCCCTGAAAGCTTCTTTAAACAAAAGACATTCTGAACAGTGAGAAAAAGAATAAGATAAAATGTTTTTTTAAAGGTCATCAGAAGGTTCTCCCAGCTGATTACTGCTGGGAATGCTTTTTTAGGTAGTTGAGGTACCTTTGGTTTGCTCGTTAGCCTTTCACTGGGCTTTGGTGATTTACACTTTAAACTGGAGAATCAGGGAATTCCCTGGCCATTTTCCTCCAGGGACTGTTTGGATCAGGAATTATCCAAATTAGGAATTGTATCTGAATCCTGCCGAAGTCTGAGCTGACAGACTGGCTCATGACTCCCGGACAGACCCTTATTATTTTAGCCCAGATGGTACTAAAAAAAGACCATCTCAAAAACATGAGACATCCAATGGCATGTTTTAGGACTGCAAGTTAAACACGCAGACCAGCTATATTCCTTTGGTTTTCTCCTTACATAGAGAGAGGTGTGCCGTGCATATGATAATATTCCAAATATTGTGTGATATTAAGTGAAACAACTCAAAATATGTCACTCATCAATGTATAGCAGCACTATGTCTAGGTACGAGGTTTTCTCAAGCAGGACTGAACCAATGGAAAGAGCACAACCAACGTATTGTGTGTTACGTTTTCAGCTGGAAGGTTTCCCAAACCTCGGACAAGGTGAAATTTGGGTCACTCCCAGAAGAACCTGACAGCCAAGTAATCAAGGAGGTTGGAAAGTCGGGTCCTGTCTCTTATTTTGAACCAGCCTTTGGCTTTGCAATTTCATGTAAGATTGAGTAATTTCTGAGCGTGACTAACCCGGAGCAGCCCGTTTACCTGCAGCCAAGCGCTTCCCCAGAGGGGAGCTCGGGTCTCCGACAGCCCAGGTGACCCCCAACCACCAGATTTGGCTTTGGGAAATCTCTTTCTTTCTCTGCACAGTTTTTTCCAGAAGTCTTGGGTTTTATGTCACACCAAAAGAAAAACAACAATTAAAACCTCTGGGTTTCCGTGTCTCTCCTCCACATCTGCGGCAGGACTCACACTTTCATCTCTGATCAGCGATGGGGTCTTCTTGGGTCGTGCCATTGAGCACAAGGTTGCTGGGCCAAAGGCAGGGTGACATGTTGAGCCTCAAACGTGCTCACAAAACCTGGATGGGAGTTTGTACCGGGTGGTGGTTTGGGGTTTAGCTAAAGCTCTGCTCACCCCCTCCCCAGGACGAGCAGCACTGAGCCCCAAACGCTCAGTCCGAGAGGGGAAGGCGCCGGGCAGGCAGCACGGGGGAGAGCCGCTGAGCCCCCGCCACGCCGCAGAAACCCCGACCCTGCGGGGCTGAGCGCGTTTTGCTTTCAGCGCGCTGTAGTCACCTCTGATAAATAACAGGAGAAGGGAAAAGCAAGAGAAAGCGGTTGATGCTGCAGAGCTGGGTTGTTTACCCCCTTTCCTGAGCGGGTCCTTTATTTATTTCACATGTGGCAAGAATCAGCTCTTGGATCTTCAGTTTTCTTTTCTCCTTCTACCTCATTCCCTTTGAATCCATCAGCCAGGGAGATTAGTAGTGTCACAGGAACCAGACCTTTCTGCTAAATCCTTTCCAGATGTCCAGAGCCACAAACATGTCAGTCATTGACAAGAGCCTAATGACAAGTTGCTCCCTGTTCGTTAGCGATGGCTACTGTTTCCTGGCAGAAAAGCTTTTTCTTCCCCCCCTGCCCCGGCAAGCTCTGAAAGCAGTTTTTGCAGGGAGGGTTTCTTCTTCCTTCCCCAGGAACGGGGCTGCAATCCCACAGCTCACGAGGAGCTCCCTGGCCCGACTGCTGTCGAGAGCTGCTCTCGGCTCCCCCAGCGCTGCCGCTGGAAAACCAGGCACAAGGCACTGCATCGCGGAGGCGTTTTGGGATCTGCAGAGAAAAAACAACTGCCAGACCTGGATGCAGCCCGTGGGGTTTGACAAGCCCCAGGCTGTGAAGTTCTCCAAAAGCTTGGTGGCATTAGACAATGCTTTTTTTGTGTTGGCATTGCCAGCCCCAAGGAGCCAGGTATAAACTTGAGCAGACACCGAGGTCAGGATGGCTTTGGAAAAGCCAGGCAGGTAGGAGGGCTTTCTGGGAGCAGGTCAGGATAGAAAGGAGGGAAATCTATGACTATTTCTTTCTCCTAAGCAAGGAGAGCCATGCGGTGATGTTTCTGTCTTGCTAAAGGAGAAGGCCAGGAGTTGCGTGTCAAGGGGCTCTCAAGCACATGATGCGACAGGATTTTGGCTCCAAGCCTGGAAGAGCCAGGTCTTCCTTTCTGCTTGCCCAAAGATGAATCATGGTTTTCTCAACCTGTTGCAATACTCACATTAAATTTCACACCCTTCTTCAAGTGCATTTTGATCAGTCTGTGATTGCTATGTTGGATTTTTCTTATACTCCCAGCTCCTCACAAGCTCAGGAGGTACTTTTCCAGGCTAAAAGTATCCTCAGAATAATCAATACTATCTATTGTGGAGATTCCTGGTGTTTGTATTTTTCCCTCCTTTCATCTCAGTTGATGCATAGAATTAAAAAAGTGCAGCTGGCCAGGAAAGGCTGTTTCTTCCATGGAAAGTGCCAGTCTCCTTGCTGCGATGGGCAGGCGGGATGGACTGATGCAACATCCTTTGCCATGCTCCCAACCACACCACCGCAAGGAAATGATATTCAGCAGCTCATCCCACCTTGGCACAGACGCTGCAGTGAGATGCCAAGCCAAAACTTGTGCTGAAGTCTCCGAGAACTGCTCTTTTAATGTAGCTGCTTATTAACATGACCCTGGTTGGGGAGATTTCTTCCTTTTTTCCTTTGAATTATGAAAACCATTTCAAAACTTGATCCCCATGAAGGTTGGGCATTGTGTCAACTTTAAGAAGCTGAAAATAGTGATGGGTTCTTTGCAGTGAACAAAAAAACCCACTTGGAGTCTGTCATTTGGATTTATGAATGTAAAGTCTGCTCTTTTGACATAATCTTCTTGATTTAAGCTTGTGGTTTCCGCACACAGTTTCCATTAAAATTAATGTAAGTCATCTGGGCAAATCTCTCCCAGGTTGACAGGACGCAAGGCTTGACTCCTGGAGCTTTATTCCTCGTTTATGGGTTCAAGGGTGACCTGTGCAAGATCCAGCCCACAACCTGGGTTGGAGCCTCCCGTCCCCGACTCAGCGGGACCCTCAGCCATCGGGTACGAGGTGCCTGATCTGGACACGCAAAGCACCAGGGAAGGTTAGCCAACGCCTCTGGAAACTCTGCTCCTGAGCGCAGCCTGAGAACAGCACTAGATATTTGGTAAATAAACCAGAAAGTCAGACCTTGCTCACCTCTTCATGCTGCAGAGCTGCTGTGGGTTGAGATGTTCTGCCTGATGTGAAACCAGCTTCAGCATCAGCATTGCTCCTGCAGCAATGTACCATAAATGGGTGAAGCGGAAAATAGAGCAACTCAGGAAAAATCCCAAATCAAGAGGTTTGGTTGCAAAAAAATACAAATATATGCTGTGAAAGAACATACAGATATCTCCTCAAAGACATTAGTGCCCCATTTTAAGTCAAAGCCACCAGTTTTGCAGAGGATCGCTCACATCACATCCATTTGAAAGGCAGCTGGAGGCTGAATCCTTCCCGGATTCAGGTCATCCATGTAAGCCCACCACGGCCAGCCCAGGCGAGCATTGCTTGAGAACCAGTCTTCCAAATTTCCCCAGATAAAACCACTAGAAGACGCAGCTCTGTTCGACGGCGAGCCCACAAGTGCTGACACAGCTCATTGCCTCTCGCACAGTTCCCAGTGACGATTATTTCCTTTTTTCTCCTCTACAGTCACATCCCTGAGCCCAGGAAAGGACCGCTAGCACTCTCCAAACCAAGACCTGTCTCTCCTTCCGAGCACACCTTAACACACATTCGCTGGGCACTCAGAAGTAGGGTGCTTTGTGTTTTCCCCGAGGAAATTCGGAGAAACCCATCTCCCAAAGCCCTCTTCCTCCTTTCCCCCCCCGGGAGGTGAGTTCATTTCTCCATCCCCCAGCCCTGCCCCATTGCTCCCCATTCCTTTCTCCAATGCCCTGGGCGCGATCCCTCTCTCAGAAACTGTTTCTTAAAGCAAACGGACATAAAGAAAATCTCACCAAAGCCCCACAAACCTGCAACATTGGGATCTCCCTGTGCTAGTATAACAGCACTTCTCCTTTCCCTTGAGCCCTGTGCATCCCCAAGCCTGCACACAGCCAGACCCGCCACCGAACGCCTCCCAGTCGCTCCCTCCTGTACGCCTCAGGCTGCCTCCTCCTCCTCCTCCTCCTCCCACACTTTGTCTCAGTGATGGAGAGCAAATATCTCAGAGCCGGACCACAACTCGGTTTTCTCCTGAGGTGCAGACAAGTATGGTGGAAAACACAAATGTAACCTTATTCTTCCCCACGAAGGACAAAAGCATGCAATTTTTTCCAGTAAGCGATACAGCTGGTCCAGCACCCTCCAGGCACTGGCTCCAGTTTGAGGAGCGAGGTGGGATGGAAGGACAGAAAACCAGAGTGAAAAATGAGATAGGTGAAACATGGGAGCAGAGCTCTCTGCAAATGTTTGGCTTTGACACTTGTAACAGCGGTTATTCATTTTCTAGTAACTTTATCCTGCTCTTAACCAAAATAGTCGATGCAAAAAAATGGCATTAAGAGCACTTGAGGATTTACATCAAGTGTTTATATCCCCGCGTGTGGGGGGAGTCCTGCGGCGGCTGCGACTGCTCCGTGGCCTGGGGACAGCCCGCAAACTGGGACCGCTCATCACCAGGCGCGGAGCCCCGGGGGAGGTCCTGCCCACGGCCCCCCAGATTTGCACCACGCCTCAGCACGTGGCCGGGGCTGAAAACAGGGCTAATAACCTCCACCAAGCAAATGTTTTGGATTCCTCAGTCGTAGCAGCAAGAGCCTGATGTGCCCATATATTCTGATTAATGAATTAATGAAGAACTCCATTACATAATTGCCATTTATTATTTTTTAAGGATGATTAATTAAATAAGAAATTTTTTTTTCCTAAACATTGGAAGGCTCTAAGTAGCCTAAAGGAAGAAAGGGGGACGTGTGGCAATACTGATTTTACTAGGAGGATAAGTCCAATGCCATTTAAGTGACTGAATTTAAACTAAAAATTAGAAAAGGAAGCAGGGTCCATACCAACCATGGGCTATTTATTTCTTGTTGCTCTGGCTTCCCCGCTGTCCTTCAGCTCTCTTGCCTGTTACATTGCACACACTGCACTATTGTCTCATAAAAGCCTTAGTTCAGCAAATGAGAAACATATTGCGGAGTCTGACATAATTGCAGGCCGTGATTCATCCGCATCCCGGTACCTACAGTAGACTCCTTGCTGCTGTCGAGGGCTGCTTCTCATTCCCCACCGCCGGCAGAGGCGTGGAGGGGACCCGAGGCTGCGGCTCTGGGTATTACATGTGGGAGGATGAAATCATCACGGTTAGCACGAATGGCGAGAGGAGAGAGAGGGGAAAATATCACAACTGCTTATTGCCATGCAGTATCTGGAATTAACCTATTACATCAAATTGTCACCTGCAAGCACAGGCCAAGCCTGTGCTCCCCACTATGAGCATGTTCTCCAGACTATCAATCCCAGTGAAATACCAACACTAACGAACCAGCAGCACCATGAAATGGAGATGCCTCACTGCTGCTCACCAGTCCATACGCACTGATGGTAGCTGAGTACCTGGCCCAAGCGCTGCTTTAGACCCTGGGGCATCTTCACTGAGGATTCTTCATTTTTTATAGCTAGAATTTGACTTTCCCATTTTGTCTGCCCACTGGGAAAAGTCTGGCACTAACATTAGTCCCTGGTGCTATTGCCTCATGTTCTTCTTAGACTGTAAAAAGCAGAAAAGGAGGAAGAAAAAGTCCTTCCCATTAAAAGGACAAAAGAAAAGAAAGGTAGAGTGAGGAGAGGCAAACTCAAGAGCATGAAAATTGTGAAATCTAGTCTGCAAGACACTCATC
>NW_009227686.1:39006-44443 GCF_000690835.1 Fulmarus glacialis | reverse complement strand
TCCTGCTGAGTCATAGCTCAGATTTCTCTTTATCTAGAAAAAAACATTTCCTTTTCTTCCAAGGGCTATCACATTTTTCAGAATAAAGAGCAAATTAAGAGCCTAATGTGAGGAATTTGAGCTAATGTTGAAAACCTGTAAGCTCTTAAATAGAGGCCTTCATTGGTATTACACCAAGATAAATGATTTCATATAGTCCAAAGCTGATCTGTACTCCTCCTAAGTACCTTAGTCTTGGGTAAGTCTAGGAATAAAGAAATATTGTATATAAATCTCTCCATGATCTTTTCATACAGAAAAATAAAGTGCAGTTGGTTGTGAAAAAGATCAATGAAGTTGCTGTTTTCTTCTTATTTTATTATGCCATGTAGGAATTTGGACAACAAATGGTTTATGAAATGTAAGAAGTACATTTGTCAGCATTAGAGTAATAAGCAGGATTTTTGATCAGTGCTAATGTATTATTCTTTCATACATATATATACACACACACGCATATATGTTTGCAACATGTTACCATAAATCATGTGAAAACGTAGAGCAGATGTTCTGTAGGAGCTGGGATTATCGTGCCTTGGTTGTGCTTTCATGGGAACCAGCCCACAGCGGGCTCAGCAGAACATGCCTTATGTATATAGTAATGGGGCTGCTTGAAAAGAATATTTATACATGGGGCTAACCTATTTTTTTTAAACATGAGAGGTGACTTGTCTTCTTAGTCTGCTTTCAGATGAGTCAGACTGTATACAGACAGTTTCATTAGAAGAATATTTTCCAGTAATTGTTCATTTGTAATTGTCTGCACATCCAGAGGACAGGTTTTCTCAGCCGTTTCCCCAGCCCATGCAGGGGGATGCAGCGAGTTGAACCTTGGCCACATTTGAAACACTGCTGGACCCAAAAGATAAAAAGCCAGAACATTTTTAACTGAGTTAAAAATGACTGGTCAGAAAGGGGTTTACAAAAACTCCTGAGGTTTACATCTTTGTTTCTGGTGGGGAACTGCACATGGGATGGAAGCTGGTCCTATTTATCCCCACTGGTCCTATTTAACCCTGCTGTGCCCAAGCCAAGGGATTTTTGCATCTGCAGCCCAAAAAGGCAGCCTGAGGGAAGATCAAAATAACCGTTCTTCTGAATAAACTGCTGAAATTATGCATGGTTGGCTGCCCATATTTCTAAGGACAATACAGTGACTGCTGCAGAGATGTATCGCTTTGCCATCCATGTTTCTGTACAGCAGAGGTTATAGGGACTAAAATCATAATTCTCTCTCTCTATATAGCAATTTATAAGAAACTAAGGATTAATGCAGCAAAATCCTTAGCAGTACCAAATAAAATACAGAAGCAAATGCACCTTTAAGCAGCATCAGAGAGAATATAGCACAAAACTTCAGAAACACCAATATCTCTTATAATCCACATTTCTTAGATTTTTCCAGTCTAGAGTTAATCTGCCATCGCAGCTCCCACGTTTGAAAAATGATCAAAACACCATAACTGGACGTTTGTGAGGAACTCGGCACAATAGGAGACCAACCGAGAGGTCACGTACGAAGATTATGTATAGAAAGAGAGGTCCCAGCTGTGATGGGCAAATGAAGGCGTCACACACCCTCAGCCCCTCTGCATGCCAGTTTGGCCCTTGGCAGCATTTCCAGCAACTATTTCCCCGTGTTTGGGGATCTTCCCTCAGAGCATATGAATTTGGGGCTGCCAAGAGGACATTTCCGTGAGGCAGAGGTGGCGAGGGACACCTCGCCGCAGCGGCACCCGCGGTGCAAGGAGAGGCCATCTCGGCAAGGCGAGGCGGAACCGCAAACGAAACGTGGGAGACATTGCAACACCCCTGCAAATATTTTCCACGTCTCAGAGCAGACAGTCAGCGATGAATGAAAAATTAGAAATTTCACATGCATACATGCCTTTTTTTTTAAAAAGAAAAAACCACCAGTTTCTATGCCGTGCTTGCCAAGGGGCAGCTCTAATTCATCCCCTTGGCCATCTCCGTTGAATTTTCCTCTCTACAATTTGCTAAACAGCCGGATTTCCATGGTTACCACAGCTCACTACTGATACGCCTCAAACATACTGTACATTTTTGCTGGGGAGACGCAGACATGGAGTCGTCCCTGCACAGCAGCCCGAAGCAGCGGGCTGCAGCCGAGCCCCGCAACGGCCACTGCCGGGCTGCGCAGAGGGCACAAAGGTCACGGCAGGGACTAACCCGGGTGAGGGGTGGTGGGAGAGATGGTGCTTCATCCTTGCTCTGGGGAAGAGACATCACACAGCCACCCCACACGGCTTTAAACGTTTGGCACGGGCCACAGGATTGTGCCACGGGAGCCCCTGGACCCCCTCTCCTGGCCTTACCCCCTGTACGGGCACCAGCATCTCCAGCTAAGGAATCAGCAGGGCTTGGTGTGACCAACTCCCAACATCCAAATCTTTTTCCCCCCGTTTTGTTTTTGGCACACATGGGCATAAACATGCACACATGTATTGCATGGGTGGTGGGTTCATAGGAGGGAATTGCTATGTTGAATTCAGACTTTTTTAAAAAAAAAAAAACAACAACCCAATGCAATAATTAATTTCCACCAAGAGATCATATTTTTTCCTACTTTTGATGTCTAATAAGCTAATTTCAATGAAGAGGTTGTATAATTTCCTGCTTTGAAGTCTAATGAGTAAATTGCACGGAAACCTCCATAAAGCACAGAACTCATTAATAAATGTATAGTCCCTTTGTCCAAGTCTTCCAACTTTAAATCAAACGCACAACAACCAGATGTTTTTCACATTACTGCATTTCAAGATTTTACTGGAAGTGATCTCATCATACATACTTAATGTAGGTGTCCAACTGTGCATGTTATTCGTATCACGAATCAGACCTTGCAGCTTTAGGACACTGTGTGGCAAACACAACTATTGTTTAAAGTGGATAAAATTTATGCTAAGCTTGCCACGGGGATATGAAGGAGACCAAATTGGATACAATATGCTGATTTTGATGAGTGTCAGAAGTGAAGAAATTATATCATTCAAACATTTGCACTTATTGTTAGGAAACACTGAGCCACTGTTTCTGGGAAAGATATTGAATTTAGCCAATCTAGTAAATCAAAGACTTTTCTGTTTTTCTTTGAAGTAGGAAATTAACTGCAAATGCAAAAGATTGAGACCATGACAGAGACAGAGCTGAAACGAGATGTATGTTTTTCAAAGGGAATGAAAATGAAGGCTCGCTTGCAGGGAGGGGTGGAATAACATTTCAGTAGGAAAACATTGCTTCATCATTTTTGAAGAAAATATATACAGTGAAGTCAGGATTTGAACTTTTTGCTAGGAAGCATGGCGAGCCGGTGGGGCGAACCTTCCTTCCCTGAAGGGACGGAGTGCACAGGATGCAGCTCAGTCGGCGCGCTTGCACGCCACAGCTTCGGCTTGCTTTGGTCATTAGGGAAACACCCACTATGGACTCCAACCTAGAAGTACTAATTAGTCACCTATTAATTACCAGCAAGAGTCGCCTGAAGGTTCTGTTCAGGACTGCTTATCATCAGAGCTGAGCAGTGGGCAGGCCTTTGCCAGAGCAAGCTCACACCTCGGGTTCATTGCAGAAGAGCCCTAGCAAGTCCCTTCCTCTGCCCCCCGTGTCTGAATAAGATTTTGAGTTTCCTTAAGACTGTAAGAAATCTCACAGGAAGGTTTCTCAGGGGTCTTCATACTCTTTTTGGTTCCTTCTCCCACTGAAAGCCATCGGAGCTAAAATCAGAGCATCCCGTGGGGCATTTGCTGAAACAGAGCTGCTGAGGCACTCGCCCACCATGGCTCCACTCGGAACCAAGGGGCCGTGGGAGGCAAGGAAGAAGGAAAACAAGCGTTTAATTTGAGAAGCGGGTGAAATTATCTCATCTTGCCCTTCCCATCAATCCATCCCAACCTGCTTTGATGCCATCTTCCTGCAGAGATCAGGTTCCTCCGTACTGCTCTGCCACAGCTTTCTGGGACATCCTCAAAGCAAAGGGAGGACTCACAGCCTTTCTACAGAGAAACGACCGTCAAAAATGAAAATGCTGCCACTTCCTATTGGGTCAGCTTTGACTCACAGCACAAGTAACGGGGAAGCAGGAATACCGACCAGCATCTGGCTGGTTTCCTCTTTCAGAGATGTGGGAAGTTCACTCAATTTCTCAGCCCATTCATCAGGAAGGAAAGGAGGAAGCAAAAATGACTCATTTTCTCTTTCTACCAGGAGAACAGCATCAAGGAGCTGCTGAATTTGTGCCTCTTACTTGCAGCCAGATTGTCTGAGCCCAACACATCTGAGCAGGTTCAGTGGAGGTTGTCCAAGTCCTGGTGTAACAACAAGGATCATGTTGGCACATATAAACACAAAGACGTGACACATTTAAATGAGGAAATTTTCTCCTTTTAGAGAAATAATAGGCTTTTCAAACACATTAGCTAGCCCTTTAGTGATGTCTAGAGACAGCTCAAAATAAATAGATAAATCACACAGCCATGAGCAGGAGAGCACGTGGTCCCAGGCTGTACCCAGACCTGAGGTCCTTGGCATGGCCTTAAGATGTCAGTGGGAGCAGCAGGTCTGAATATGGGAGCCGAGTGGCTCAGTGCAGTTCCTGAAGGAATTAGATCACTTTTTGGCCCTCATTAGATTAACGCACGCGGCTGTTGGAGCAGCCGAGGCGATGAGGGGTGCTCTGCCTGGGTGCAGCCAGCACGCAGCGTTGCCGAGGTCTTGGCTCTCTCTTCCTTTGCAAGAGGAAGAAATTTGGCACATTGCTCACAACACATTCACTGATATCCCATCAATAATCTCTGTAAGATCTGCAGCTCATTATGAAGAGAATATAGACTTGAATTAGGAGGCTGAATCCAATTAGGCTGCACTGAGTTGCAATGTTCCATGTCTTAAAGAGACCACGAAAGCCCGATCCCGTTTGAGATATACAGTTTACATGCTGGATGTTTGCAATGAGCAGATTTTGCAAACCTTCAGATCATTTTTGCAGCAGTCCTCATTATCCCCATGCCAATTTCTGTCAATCATACCTGGCACTATAAAATAAATAAATCCCCATACCGCTACAAAGGGGTTGGGAACCTTCTAGAGACTTGGCACTCGTGTCGCACTGCTCGCCAGTGGGTGAACTCAGCACAGAAGCCCACTGCTACGAGAATAACAAGGCCTTGATCAACTCAGCCTTCAGCATCAAGCCCTGGTCTGTAATCTAGTGAAGTTATCCTCTGCCACTTCTCACCGGGCGCCGGCGTACAAAGGCAGCAGTGTGCCCGGGCGAGCACGTAGCGAGGCTGCCCAACTCACACCGGCACTGCTCCTGCCCAAGCAGGGCCAAAATGCCCGCTGGCTTTTTGCAGGACCAGTGTATGAGGGGTTTTGGGGG
>NW_009227686.1:30205-38975 GCF_000690835.1 Fulmarus glacialis | reverse complement strand
GGGGCGAGGGTTGTTGGGGGTTTTTTTTTGGTTGGGGTTTTTTTTTTTCTTTTTCTTTTTTTTTTTTTGTTTTTTTAAGTGTCAGAACAGACTTTGCTGGCCAAAGCAACTGCTTGATCCCTGGCAATTCTCCGGCGCTGTTTGGCTGACCCTTGGTGGCAGAGAAATTATTC
Source organism: Fulmarus glacialis (assembly GCF_000690835.1). NCBI lineage: Eukaryota > Metazoa > Chordata > Aves > Procellariiformes > Procellariidae > Fulmarus > Fulmarus glacialis. The sequence continues at coordinate 38,802 of NW_009227686.1, read as the reverse complement.
ACAACTGGTTGATATAAGGATTATTGCCAAGCGACTTCTGAACCCGGTCCTACAAAGGAGGGCTTCATAATTGTGGTATCAAGTTCCTCCTTCCCAACTGTGTGTATTGTGTGGGCAGTTTTTAAAGCCTGTTATTCCAGGGGAAAAAGCTCATGTCAGTCCATACAGACACTGGAATGAGCAGTCGTTGAGCACTGGGAGAGGTTTCGTACTTGATTTAAAGGAGAGTTAACTTTGCACAGTATTTGCATTTTGAAAGCAAGAGTATAAAGATTCAAATGATCTGCCAGGTAATGCTCTCCTGCGGCATCTGTGGTGCTGAGAACTCGTAACGTGGGGAAAGCAATATTCTGCCCTTGCTGCAAACACTGGAAACAACACACCCCAAAAAGCATTACAAAATTTTAACAACCCCAACACAATTTGATACGCAAAAGCTTCATAAAAGCATATAAAATTAAATATGAAAGGACACTTACAAACCTCCCGTCCGTTGCCTATTGACAAACGTTTCGCAGAGTTCAATATCAGAGTGTTTTCTGAATTAACTATAACACTGCTATACTTCTCTCTAAAATTAAGTAGAGATTGTTTTTGATACGGGCATTAAATAATTTCAGTTTTCAGACAGCAAGAGGGCCCTGCAACCTCTTTTTCCCTTTTAAAAAAAGAATAAACAGAAGTGAGGGATGAAGCTGTCCTTTCCCTGGAAACCAGCTGTGCAGACACGAAAAGCCACTGCACCCTCTGCCGGAGGCTGCCGAGGAGTCCTTCGGACAAGCTGCATACATTGTATGAAGTCCTGTACAGGAGAAATTAATTTTTCCTGAAGACGTCTTTCCAGTCATACAGCACAGATGAAACCACAACATGGCTCAAAGCAGCTCTCATCCCAGTTAGAGATGACCAGCAGTGCAAACTGTGCTCTGGGTACCAGGAATGATAAATCCGGCATCACGTCACGACTAGGAACGGATGGGCAGCTGACAAGTTTGCTTCCAGCAATAAAAGTAAGCATCTTTTAGCCTAAGTATCATTGAGAGTGGCTCAGGGGACAGCTTCGCAGCAGCATCCAGGAGCAAACAGGGGAGATGTGTCCAGTGCTCCTGGTCTGGGCACATCTGGGTCAGAAACACCAGAGAGGGACGAAGCACCCCTCGCTGCCCGAGGAACCCATCAGCCAGCTAAAACGGCCCAGGGCATCCTCCCCCCTCCACCAGGTTTTGGGAATCCACAGCCCTGTGTGAGCTGGGCTCACCCCACAGCTCTTGGTGGGACATGGTCTACTTCTGAGGGGCAATGGGGCAAAACTGAGAGGCATCATCCAGCTCCTGAGCTGGATAACCATGGCCTGAGATAAAGCGCTCTGGGTTTTCCATAACGAACCATTAGTCCGTGAGGTTTTCCAGAGCCGCAGGTCTCCCCCATTTCACAATACGAACGACTAAACCAAAGCTGTGTGTCCAAGAGGGACCTTGCAAACACGTAGGAATTTCTTATTGGAGCTGCAGGAGCATGCAGACTACCTGCAGACACTTGATTGTTTCTTAAAAGGAAAAAAAATCTTCCCTAGCCCTCGTTGCATCAAAGCAACAAAGCCTAGGGAGGTTTTAATTAATCCTCATGTGCCAACGGAAGGAAATGCATAGCAGAAAAGACTGTTTTCCGAGTGAAGCCACACAGGAAAGTTATCAGCAACCCAAGCGATAAAATACAAGGGCAGGGAATGAACTATGGATTAAGTGGTGCGAGGAGGAGTTATTTACAAACCCTCTCTTAATGGTGCAGCATAGTTACCTAACCTGAAGTAGGTGTTCAGCAGCGGGGGGCTGATACCGCTGGAAGCAGCATTTAAGGTATCGCAAAGCAGCTATGTCACCTCAAATGCAGCAAGGGGGACCCTGGGTGTGCTCATGTCCTCAAGTCTGAGGTGAGTTGCCGAGAAGAAAGAGTTATTGCTGGATACTCATCGGCAGTTCTTAAATTAAATGGGATGATTTTTCTAGTTTAAACTAGAATTAATTGGGGTCACTTCAATAGTCCACTCTGGTTTCAGTGTTTCTGGTTCCAAGATAGGATGTCCCCTCACTCAGAGGATCCTGGGCTCATTTTCTGGCTTGTCAATGTAACCACACCACTCCTCTCTCCATGGCTCCCCCTCTGTCACATCAAACCTGCCGATTCATCTCCATCTCAAGGCTCTTCACAGCACATCCCCACGCTGGCCATCTTCCACAAGCTGTCAAGCCATCAGCACCCACCTCCAATCTGCCAGCACCACTCGCCTCTGCTGCCAACAGCAAACACTCCAGCCGGTCCCCTGCCCTGTCCCCTGCTTGGCTGCGTGCAGAAGACCTCTTCTCCATCACCCAACCCTCCTCAGTTGTCTCCTGGAAGTCTGCCTCCTCCATGACACCTATGAAAAAGCAGGCTAAGCCCTTCGCCCATGGTGCTGGCCAACGTGCTCTCCCTGCTGCATTCACCCTCCTGTGGGTCCAGCCCAGCAGACCGCTCACCCTGTGCACAGATCTCCTTCAGGAGGCTTTCACACAGCCCTGAGCTGGAGGGACCAGAGTGGTGTGACGGGGACCATCAGCCATGACCATGGATCCATAAATCACCAAACACACAAACAAGTAACAAACACCACACAAACTTCCAGCTTCTGGCTTTTTTCTTTGCTGGGTGAGCGACAGTTTAACGATGCCTTCCCATCATTACCAAGAGACTTGGGTTAAAACAAACAAATCGAAGCTCTTGAGCCAGCTCTGCTGCACCACTGGATTCATGAGCCAGGAACAGCCTTGGCCAAGGCACTGCCTATGGAAGCAGCTCCTTCGCTGCTTGCCTCCACTCTGGCAAAAGCAGGTATGTGCAATGGAGGTATGTAAGAGAAATGATATTTAGACAGATATCTACATTTTAGCAGTAGCAGACTTTTCTACTTTGAATGTTAATGCAAGCTGGTCTTCTTCCTCTGTACCCGTACTCCAGGCCCTGCTCTTCCATGGAAAGGCTTGGGCAGAGGAAGGCAGAGAGGCTTCATCATAACAAACATTTAAGCAAATGGTTAATTTTCCCTGAATCAGAACCATAGACTTTAGGAGGGATTACTTGACCTAGAGTCAGCAACTTTTTCCACCAACACTAAAAATACCCTTGAATGAGCCATGGAAATACGATAGCTTAAACACTTAGCAGTACTTTAGGCTAGACAGTGGTTTATAATTATATGGTTTCTGTTCAGAGACCTGCCAAGGGGCCATTCTCACACAGCCTTTATTTGCGAGAGGGCAGGGCTCTGCCAGCCCAAAGGTAAGGGCGATAGGCAGCATCTGCCTTTGCCCATCAGCAAAACCAGCCTCAAGTCCTGCACCACATTTTCTGTCCGCAGCTTTTTACAGTCCAACAACAGCTCCTCTTAAAGCGTAAAAGAAAATCTGCTGAACACAAAAGAGTAAGAATCACCACAGCAGCTGTATCACTATTTTTATAGTCATCTTTATGTGCTTCCATATTTAAATACCCAGTATATTGCAGTTCTCCATGCTGCTAATGCCAAAGTACTGAGAAGTTGTTTATGGGCTGATCCTGGAGGCTGGGGTATCTGGACAGGGGAGATTTGGGATCCTGGGCACCACAAGACCTGATTGGGGATTTTGAATTAAACCATTTGTGGCAAGATAAACGTCTGTCTTCCCTCTTCCAAATGAAAGCAGAGGTGCTGGAGCACAGCAGGAGGTGTGGGAGCACGTAGACGTGCAATTAAGGAAAAGCAAAGCAACGTTTCCATTTCTGCCCACAAACCTCTGTTAATAGCAGCCACCAGGTCAGCATTTAATGTCAGATAAAGAGCGTGTCCCCGGAGGGGGCATGGGACTCATCCTGCACTATGCACCCCTTCCTCAGCACACAGGCATGGGAGGGATTGCACATGCAAAGCAGAAAAAGAAAGAAAAAAGGATCATGGGGCATCTGAGCAGCCAGTGGCTGCACACACCAGTTCATCCCAGTCCCAGTGGGCAGATGCTGGTGAGCATCCCCATAAACTCCAGCACTGGGGCTGGGCTTTCCTTAATCAGAGAAGGAGCAGTACAGGTGGCAAAATATATATACAAACACACAGACATTTTATCTCTATCTATATATCCAGGGAGATAAGGAAGGGCTGCCCAGCAGGACTGTATTCGCCTGCTTTGAGGGCAGTGGCAGCCCAGCCGATTTCACCGTCCCCCGCACAGTCCAGTTCATCTCACGAACACCTTTATGCTCTGGAGGATGAGTGCTGCCCTTCCCTCTTTCTCAGGTGTCCAAAGCCAAGTCCTGGCTGGGACCAGCTTTCCACAGGCTTCTCCTGGCCGAGCCCAGCTGTGCCAAGGTGAGCTCTTGCTCAGCAGGTTTTTTGGAAGGAAAAAAAAACCAAAAGACTCCCAAACCCAGCAACAAGAGCAGAGACAAGGCCACTGATGGAGAATACACAGAGGGTGACTGCAACCCTGCGACACGAGGGGCACCTCGAGAGGGGAGGGACACGGGGCCGTGCAGCTTGTCCCATTGCACCCTGCCACGCTGGCGGGGACCCGGGACCCCAAAGAAATGTCTTTCTGCAAGAGCCAACGGGCAGCTGTGCACAGTAAACTGCGGGGTTTAAAGCTAACAACGGACCGAATTAAATACTGGGTGCAAAGCCTCACAAACTGCACCTCGCCTGGGCGGGACAGCCCCGAGGCAGCTCTCCATCGGCTGGGGAAGCGCGGGAGAGACAAGTGCGTTTTGATGTTTGCACGCAGCAGCTTCGGTTGCTCACATTAACTAATAAAAAACCACTGTGTGTTTCTACAGATTGAAGCAAGGCTTTCTGAGGAACCACAAAACCCTTCTTTTCCACAGGCTGAATGTTTCTAAACTATTTCCTGTGAAACTCTGCAATAAAGTTTCTCTCTAAATTACACTCATTAATTAAATTGGGTTTCATTACCATCCTTTCCCTCAGTGCCCATTACACCAGCTGGATGCTGCATTTCAGGAATCCATTACAGGCTAACAACAAAAATGTTGCCTCTTAAAAAAATAAAAAACCTATTAAAAAAAGACTTTTTGGTGATAAACTAGCTCCTATTTCTTTAAAGGTCCAAGATGTTATCAGAGAAGGGGAGGAAGATGAAACAGATGCTTTGGGACAACAGAGTGCTCTCTACAACGCCCTGTTCTTCCAATTTATTTTTTTTTATAAGCATAATTAACAGAAGCAATAAGTTTTATCCACACAGACAGCTTTTTGACTAATTCAGGCCCTCTTATGCACTCGGCAGCCTCTAGGAAACTTGGGCAACACAACCCAGCACAGCAAGGGTAAATGGGATCACAGCTTGTCACCACCTCCTTGAGCAGCTCATATGTGGCATTTGCCACCATCAAAAAAAAGAGAAGAAAAATAAAAATAAGACATTGATAATAGACATCTGTAGCACCGTGCCTTGGGGCTTACTTCCCTAGAAATTAAACGAGAATCTTGCAAAATCTGCATATTTCAAAAACCTAACATTTAGGTAACCAAACTGCCCTCTCTTCTTTACTGCAATCTACCCATACCCAGGGCTTTCACTCTATTTTAATCCAAAGGTCTTCTAAGCATATGTAGGTGTTTCAGGTTGTACTAAGTGATGAACAGAGGACAATGCGAAGGCTCCTGTCTGCTGGGTTTATATGGTGGGTAATTCCAGTAAAGCAAAAACCAGAGCAGGCTGTGAGCTTCAGCATACCTGTGTTACCAAAAGCTCAAAATTGAAGGGGTGGGAGGGAGGAACAAAGAGCATTTTTAGCATAAGTTAGTTGGGCTGAGAATTCACAACCTTTAGAGCACTGCCAACAAACTCAGTCATGCTTTGGGACTTGGTAAAACAGAAGGGAAACTATTACAGCTATTTGCATCCCTTCCACAACAGGGGGAAAAAACCTTCATATCGCTGAGTGACAGCTGAGTCAAACCCTTCCTCTTTAATGAAAACTTTATTAGATCCCAGCATGGTTACAATTTTGGAAATTGCTTTTAGTGAGTTTGATGGGTTTTGGAGCTAGGATTTAATGTCATTGTCTTTTAAATTTGATCTTATTCGAATTACATTTAATTTGATTGCGCCGCAGTGCTTACTTGCATGTGAGCTTTTTACCGTTTTGCTACTTATTCACCCCTTAGCAAGCAAGACACCGACCTCCCCCGGCGTTACCCCCAAACGCAGCACAGTGGGTATTCAGAAACCACAGGGTGTCCTGCAAAGCCTACAGAGCTGCAGCGTTTGGGGTTTTTCTCCCTTCTAGACATACGTGCTACCCAGGCTCTGCAGCTACTGCCAAAGAGGATTGCCCTTCCCACACACACATTTTAACCTCTATTCCTTAGTGGCTCCCAGCACCATGTGAGGTGAGGAAAAGCCCTGTCCTGCCTCACTTACCTCCCACGCGGTTTCCCCTTCTCCTCCCCAGGGAGCCCTTCATCACCTGCATCACCCAGGCTCTGCCCTTGGTTTTGCTCCCCCTGTCCTGCTTTAACTCCTTCACACACCTGCCATCAACGCAAAATTAAGTAACTGCCAATCGCTGCCACCTTTCTGCAACAGGTTTTTCTGCAAAGGAAAAAACCAAAACAAACCAAAACTTTGACTGCAGCTGGCAACAAGGAAAATGTGAAGAAATTGCTTCAGTCCTTGGATTGTTGTTCAGACACAGAATAAGGCTGTAACCCCCGTGAAACGCAGTGTGGGCACAGAGAAGGGGAGCAAAGCATCCGCTGCTCTTGCACAGTTCACACAAAATCTACACTAATCACTCCTTACCTCCCTGATCTTTATCTCAGGGTATAATGTAAAATGTCAGCAACTAATTTAGTCTTTACCATGTTTAATTCATGCAATTAGCTCTGTAAAAACTTTTCAACTCAGTTAGCAAAATCAAAACAAAGCCAAAAAATGTCACGGAGGGGTGCATGGAGTCAAGCCTTGCAGACCTCAGCAGTCTTCCCGTCCTCCACACACCAGAGGCAGCAAGGCAGTAAAGACCCTGGAGAAACCAATATCCAACACGGGAATCTAGACTTCCGAAAGCTCTTAACCCAAATTTCCCAGTGTGACACAAGAGCAGATGCACATTTTCTACAGTCTACAATGGCCAAGTGTATCGGGGACACTGCTGATGTGGGACATGAACAGAAGCTAGCTCTTGTGGCTGCTCTCATGAGTCAGGGGAACATCAGAGGCGGCATGGGCCGATGGCCAAGAGACCTTACTGTTGGTTTTGAAGAATGCCCTTGAAGCTGGTGGGTTTTCCTGTTGCCTCTCATGGTACATTCACCTCCACTGTACTAAACTGAGTCTGCAACTTGCAACTGAGAAAGTATCTGGCCTTCAGGATATTTATTAGTAACAGAATTAGGGAAAAAAGCTCATTTTCTGAGCTTCTGAGGAAATACACAGAATTACTTCACTCATTCTTTTCTCCTCTGATCTCAATTGGTAGGTCTCTAACAAAATTAGTAATTAACAAAATGAATTTAAGATAATGCAATTTTATCTGGATCGGTTTAGCCGAGCCCTGGGCATGAGAAGCATTGCACAGAGAGCTAGGTACTGTCATTTTTTTTTCCTACATACTCTGTCTAAACGTGTTGTTTCAAAATGTTACTGTAAAAGATTTTTCCCCTCTCTACACATAACATCTGACGAGCAGGAAAACTGTAAACCAGGAGTGTTTCTTCTGGAGAAAAAAATCATGCAGGGATTCAAATGGGGTGGGGTGTGGGAAGGCGGCAGCAGGTTTAAAAGCCCTCGGGTAGCATGGCTGGCACAACCTCCTCCTCGTCTTGCTCGTTTGCAGTGGGTTGGCTGGAGCTGAAACATCTCGCATGGTCTCCACCAGCCAGGCTTAGCTGGGTTCAGGTGTTGGCTCTGTCCAAGCCAAGCTGTTACCCTGTCACTGTCACTGCCTGACAGGCGTAAGTGATGTAGTTGGATGACACTTCACTGGGAGAAGGGGAAAGGAGAAGGCAGCACGTGTGTCTTGAAGACATCGTGATGGGTTCACCTTCTTTTCCCGTGAAATACAACTTCTGTTCAGTGGCATTCATCGGCAGCTGATGTTTCCATCACTGGCAAAGATGGGATTGAATCCTGTGCAGCAGAACTGCTCGGTTCGGTTTTGGGATATAAGGGCAGTCTTCACCTATCTGGTGCCATGAAAGAGAGATAGCAACAGCACAGCATCCCGGCTGAGAGCCCCGACCCAAAGCCGTGTCTAACCCGGGCTCCTGGGTTTGCACAGGGAAACAAAATGGCCAGTGGCTGCCAGTGGCACAGACTGGGCGGCCAAGGAGCCAAGAAGACAAACAACTTCCAGCTCTTGGCTGTAAACCAGGGCATCGCGTTCCCTCCCTTCCCAGAAACAACACTTGAGGTGGCCTTGTTCGTGCTCCAGTGTTCTCTTCTTCTTCAATTTCCTGTAATTTTGCTCAGCCACAATATTACAGGGTTTCTAACATTTTCCATTCGGGCACAGTGAAGATTGTAAACATGTGCCTCTGCCACTGTTAATGCTGCAGGGTCAGC
>NW_009227686.1:0-30174 GCF_000690835.1 Fulmarus glacialis | reverse complement strand
TGCTGAACGTTCAGCAGCAGCAGCATGGTAATATCTGGGATGCATTAATGAAGCCGGCTAATAAAAATGGGGTGCCAGGGTCTCATTTCATAGGTCGCCTAATCAGATTTTTCCAGCATGAGGTTGGGTGCGATGCGTGGCACCTGGCTGAACTTCTTCCCATGAAGCAACAGCCATGGTGGGAGGGCAAGGTATCCATCTGGCCAGATATTTTTTTAAGTTCATTTGAACAGTTTTCCCTTTCTCCACCCAAGTTATCTTGCTTAACTTCAGGATTGTGCAACAGGCAGGAATGAAGAGAAATAGTTACAAATTGTCCTTAAAATTTGGGTTTAATATTCATGGTTTCGTTGTAAACAAAAGCAAACAAACCCACGTAGCTGCTATTGCTAAATAGGTTGGAGCCTCTACACCGCCAATTAGGCAGGCTGGCGGTCCACCTCGAGGGCTGCTGTCAGTTCTTGCTGTTGGCCTGAATCTGCAAGCAGAAGAACTGAGGCCACGTAAATTTTCTGATTGGCTGGAAAAATTTGGATACAGCCTCTGTTGGGATGTATAAATAGAAAGCAAAGTATTTTAGACCTTTCACTTTGAAAGCAGAGCTCTCAAGGCACATGAAAATGCAGAGAGTCACAGCAGTCATCCTCGCAATTGCGATCTCCAGTGGTGAGTTAGCTGAATTTGTTAAACATTGCTCGTTGTAACCTGCCTTCTTTTTATTTCTCTTTTTTTCCTTTTTTTTTTTCCTTTAAATGAAGTGTATCTGTGAGGATTTAGGAACTGATTTGTTCTCTGCCATTTTTTGCTTTTGAAAATAACCCCTCTCGCATTGCGTAGAAACCTCTATGGAAAAATCCTTTTTAGATGTGGTAAAGAGTTGTGGCAAAATTTTGTGGGAGTAATAATGTTGATTGAATAAGAAAGAGTCAGCTGAGGCATATCAATTACTAACAGCATGCATGTTTTCTTAAAAGCCTTTTTACTTAAAGATCAGCCTGCTGAGCATAGACTGTTCCCAGGGATGTTTCTGTGTTTAATGTCATCACCTTTGATTTCACAAAAATACACAATTCATTAAAATAAATGAAGACTACCTGGAACAAAGGGCTGATTTGCTCAAGGAAGGCGTTAGAGATTTCCTGCACCCTTTTAGCACCAGACCGTCAGTGCCAGCCCATCATTTCCCCGTTTGCGAGTCCCCCAGAGCCCAGCGGGGACGGTGCCTGCCGAGCTGTTCACACACGTGAATAAACCTCAGCTCGTTGCTTCTTGCTAGACCAGCCCCGTTCTCCACAGGGAGCCCCAGGAGCATCCCTTGGGAAACCCCGGTAGTTTTGGCGGGGGGAAGAGTGCTGTCAGAGGCTTGTAGAACCCCCACGTCAGGGGTTGCTTTTCCTCCCTTCCCCCCTGTAAACATTCTCCCTCTCTCAGACATCGCTGGGGCCGGAGGGTCAGCGTGGGCTCGACTGTGGGTGATGATGTCTGGAATAACAAATGTGAGGATCTTACCTGCGGGCTGCTACTTTGAAAGAGTAGCATAGAAACACGGGGAGATGGAAAATGCAATTAGTAAAAGCTAGATAACAGCTTTTGGTTTTGACTGGATCCCACCTTAGGGAATAGGAATGGACCTGGTGGATCTCTCTCAGCCCTGTTTTTTACAGTTCAGGATCCCAAGATCCCAGGTGGCTCCGGTCACCTTCCAGGCAGAGACATCCCGTAGCTCCAGCCCCACATCTGCCATGGGAATGCAGCACATCTGCCCTGGGGCAATGGGAGAGGAGTGGGTCACTCCATGATGTCCCCTCCAGATCTATTTGTTCTGCATTTTTGCTCTGAAGTCGCTGCTTTGAGTACTCTAAAACGTCATTTGACAAAGTGTAAACCAAAACAATGCTGTTTCATTGCGTCCCTAAACTTAACTTGCATTAAAAGAGGAACAACTTTCTAGTTCCCTGAAGCCTGATCCATGGTTACAGCGAAGTCCAAAGGGGCCTTGCTATTGATTGAACAACACGGGCTGGGAAATCCCCTTTCTAGTTTGTGGGGTTCATCTTCTGTTCTTCTCTTTTCTTCTTTTCTAGCTGCTGCAGCACAATGGGCAAGAATCTGCTCAAGTCAACCTGCGAACAAAATCAGAGGCTGCGACTCCCAGGGCTGCGGCAGATACAACGACCCCAGGTCCTGGGCTGGCATGACGGGAGATGGCTGCGCTTGAAACTTTCTTAAAATAAAAATAAGCATGAAAAAATGGGTGAGAGGAGGGTTTCTAGCTGGCGAGGCGCTCTGCCGCGGGCTAACCCGCCTTGCTCTTCTTCCTCAGAGGAGGGAAGAAGCACAGGGGAGTGGACGTGGTGTGTGAGGACGGCTCGGTGGTGTACGCGCCCTTCACGGGGAAGATCAACAGGCAAGCCAGGCCCTACGGAAACGGCAATGCCATCGACAACGGCGTCCAGCTTTCAGGATCAGGTACCGGAGCTGAAAGACGTGCGTCTTGCAAAGCCTGATTGCAAAACGCTCCTATTCCTCTATAGAGCTTTAACCTGAGCCAAAAATCATGAACCCAACCCGAAAGCAGTGTGCTTGCATGTGAATCCAAATGAAAACTGTAACTTTGAAATCCAGGTTCTGTTAATGCAGGAAAATTGATTGAAAGGATTACAGCATTTCACCTCTATTAAAAAAGTCAAAGGATGAAGCTGGTGCCTTTGCACATTTTGGATAATTAAAGGAACCGCCTCTGAGTTGCCTATGCGGTTTTACCCACCTTAATCCCCTTCCCCACCCTCCTCCATGTTAATTTATTTCTTTTCCTATTCTTTCTTTTTGGTGCTATAGGAGCATCACAGCATTTTCCGGAACTTTTTCTGCTGCTGAATCTCTTATCATTTTATTGTCATTTGTGTTTTGCTACTGAACATAATGACTCTGCCAGACTTTTAAAGCATTTCATAGGAGCAACAGTTTCCCCCTCTTTTCTCTCCCCTGTTAACAGGATTCTGCATTAAGATGTTTTACATCAAACCCGTCAAGTACAGCGGCCCCATCAAGAGGGGAGAGAAAATCGGCGTCCTGCTGCCCATGCAAAGGGTCTACCGAGGAATTACATCCCATGTCCATATCCAGAACTGTGACCTAACAGATCCTACTCCCAACCTGTAAACGGGCGGCTGCGCATCAGGGGCAAAGCCTTCAGCCCCCCACTTGTGTATTCATTATGTTGCTTGGGCATAGGTAGTCACTCTAAAGTGGAAGCCACTGAGCCTCAAAGAGTTGTTCCACCTAAAAAGTATCCAGGAACAAAATGCTGGTGGTTACCTGAACATAAACAGACTCAAAGAAAGGTATAACGCACGCTTTAAAGCTGCGATCGTGTCTTGCACATCACTGCACCCGTAGATGAAGGCTGAAGCAGTGGGGATGGACGCGTGGCTGGGAGGTGGTGGATCCTCGATGCTCAGCAGCACCGCAGTGAGCCGTGCCGCAGCTCACTCGTCTTGGACTTCTCTGCTCTCTTTGCAGCCAAACACGAAGATTTCTTCAATAAGTCAGAAATTTCACTTTGCTTGCAAATGAAAAGTCACATTATTAAAGGGCTGCTTCACTACATATTGCTTTGAATTTCTTTGGTGCTGTCACAGAGTTTGGGCTGGGTTCTGCTTTTTTAATGCAGCTGGGGGGAAAAAAACTGTATAAAGCTGAAACCCAAATCTTTCGTGGGGCCCATGACCAAAACCATAGAACAACATTAATGAAGTAACTCATTCCTTTTCCCCAGACTCCTGCTTCAGGATTGCCTTGGCACACCCAGGCTTCTTTTTGTCCAAGTGAGGCATTTCTTTCCATTAGTAAATCAGCTGAAGACTTTCCCAGGACAACAAGCTCTTGTTAACAGGACGGGGCTTTTCAGGCCAAGGCTACCAACATGCTACTGGGAGTCTCAAGGGCTAAAGTGCTCCGCAAGTGCCGCAGGCTCACGTATTTACTAACACAACTCAGCCTCGGATAAGCAGGGAAGCTGCTCTAGTGGGAGCTGTGTACGTCCTGACTGACAGCAGATTTATTTTTCCTAAGAAACTACAGAAAGAGATTTGCTACATCTGCGAAAAGTGCTTAACCTGCTGTGTCCCATTCACCTTCCCCAGGAACCACTTTAACTTTGCTATGAATGAAACATCAGCACGTCCATTTAAATATACAGCCCAAACCCGCAGGGGCAGATAGCAACCAGACATTGATGGCGAGTCAATACAACTGAGTTTTCTGTGAAAAAAACCTTTTCCGTATACTGAAAGCAGAAACATTTCAGCAGAAGTCCCCATGGTTTTCCAGTCTTGACCAACTTTTTTTTTAATTTTTGTCATGAAGTCGGCTGCCCTCAGAAAAGAAACACTTCCACCTAAGTTTCACTTGGTTAAAATCCCAGTTTTTAACCCAGTTATCAACTTCTCACATTTGAAAAGGGAAGGTCCCAATCAAGCCCCCACTCCTCCGTGCAAAGCCTAACGAAAGACTGAGCTACTTTGCTGACTGAGCAGGGCACCGAGCCCGCAGCCTTAATACACTCTACTGCAAAATGAACATTTTTACTTGATTTTAGTCCTTGTATGGGAAAGAAAACATGATCCAACACTTTTTTTCCCAGCAAAGACAGGTAAGCTCTTCCCTGGGCCACATTCTTCTCCTTCCCCCTCCCTCAGCTGTCACATGCATCAGGAACCTGTCAACAGGGACAGAAGATCCCATCACCTCCTTTCTAAAGCACAGGCATCACCAGGGCCCTGGGGGGAACACGAATGGCAAAACAGCACTGGGAGACCCCAGCCTGCCTTCTCCCTGCCCTCCCCACAGCATCCTGCCCTCCTGCCCTCCGGAGAGACCCCGCGGCAGTGCCCGCTCCCAGGGCTCGTGCTCCCCCCAGCTTGTGGCGGAGCTGCAACCAACTCACCAGCTTTGCTCCGTTTTCACCTGTACATTAATGACAACAGCTCAGCACTTTTCTGGTCTGTCCCCAGAGACTGGTTTCACAAACCTTTTCAGGGAGCTATTATTTAATCTGAGTTTTCGTAGCAGCGCAGGGAGGTGCAGTGCTTTGGTGCAGGGATGCGGGATGCTCCAGCAGGTACCCGAGAGAGGTAGAGGGCAAATGCTAAGAATTCCTGGTTTAGATGGAGCTGTCACCCAGCAGCAGAGAAGAAAAAGTAAATACCGCTTTCTATTTTAGGTTACAGAGCAGTTGGGGCAAACAGTATAAGTAAATCCAGCTTTATCTTTTCAGTCTAGTAAAAAAAATAACTGGCTGTAGCAGAAGGGAAGCACAATTTGTAGCTCACTCTGGGAAGGAAATAAAGAGCTGTAAAATACACAGTCCTAGAAATATTCAATAAGAGTGCTGGGGGAAGGAACGGGGGCAACTAGGCTTTTCAGGAAAGAGTTGGCAAACTCAGGCCATGCAGAATTGCTTTTTTTTTCTGCACCAGTTCTGCAGGGATCGTTTTCCTTGCTATCCCTTTTATTTTGTAACTTTGTACCACAAGGTCCCAGACAGAGAGAAGCTGGGATCCAAGCTGTGAAAGTCCTAACTAACTGCCTAAGGCTGCAACCCAAATCTGCGCTATTCCCTTCTGTTTCCCCAAGCATTAAAAGACTTTTGGAGGACACAGCCAGAGCTTTGCCCTCCCCACAAGATAGGACATTGATAGCAAAAAGATTTTCTTCGTGTTCCTCCATCCTCCCCACTAAAACTTAACTCAGGCTTAGCAAGCATATTAAAAAGGCAAAATAAATTCGAGATGGAGTCTTCAAGCAGAACTGTGCACCAGCACAACTTCAGCTTCACCTTCAGCTCATAGTTAGCAAAGAAGAAAGGCAAGGTGCTCAGATCTCCTACAGCCTGCGAGCTACTTGAAAGGACATGCCCACCCCTGCCTTTTGGCTGATCAGCTAGCGCGACCTGCCGATTTTCCAGCGATACTACAATATAAGCCGCGTACACAAAGCTTAATTAATCGTTGTGGCAAAATTCCTCTGCTCTCAGCCTTGTCAAGTGATCAGAAAGCTGAATAAAATAGCGCGTACAAGTTGTTTTACATTGTGCCAGCTTGATTTTCACCATGAAAGCCTGCGTTGCTGATTGCACAAGTAAATTCCTCTACAGTTATTTTTTAAATCATAATTTGGTTTTTAATGATTAGCACAAATAATATTATTTATTTTCCAGAGAAACAGCTTTTAAGGTTCTTTAATAATGTAATGCGCACAGATCAGCTGGGAGGCAAGTGCTCAGCATTGACGTGTTCCTACATGAACACACTGGGCTAGCCAAGAAGGACAAAGCCAATCGTTCCGTAAAATACAGCTAGGAAGAGATTTACCTTTTCAATTGCCTGCTAACGAGCCTGGCAAACCTACAGTTACGATACTGTAACATCACCAAGAAATAAGACACGCAGCTCTCGTTTATCCAGTTCACTGGGGCTGCGGCCCCACAGAGGTTGCAAAGAGGAAGGACTTTACGGACCAAATCATCAGTTTTTGGACATTGGTTGAATCCCACCGGGCTGAAACGTGTAAAGGAAACGATGGAGAAACCAGCCCTCACTTCTGGGCAACAAACGGAGGATGGCAGCACAGCTGGAAGGAAACCGCAGGCCTTGGCTGGGGGGTTGGATTTGCCCTGGCTCGGGGTTTGGCCCTGGCTTTTGCTGATGTTTCTTCTCAAAGAGTCCACTACCACTGCCCAGGAGTGTCTCAGAGTTTTCTGGCTTTTTTCCTCCAAAAACCTTATTTCATCATTTTACCATTTTCTCATTAAGAGATAAAGTTAAGATAATATGTTAAGAGGGACTAGTCTAACTTTTGCAAGGTTTATGGACACATGCGTGGCAGGTACCATCTATCCAAAAGCCCTGGCAACTGGCAGTGGGCCCTCCTGAAACACTACATAATTTACACAGCAGAGTCACAGTATCTTTGGAAAGGCTGAAGAGCAAAATAGGGATTTCTCCTGGGCAGCACCCGGCTTAGCTCATTCACTGCCTGTTGATACCAGCCCAAACACTCGCATTTGCCCGCTGCACTCTTGCCCAGTCCATGAGAAGACCTCGAAGGGACTTACACGGCCCGGGAAGTTACTACTGACATAAAAAGGGCAAAACAGGGAACTCGCACCGTTCATGCAAGAGAAAGAAGTCAGCATTTCCCAAGCCAGCCCACCTGCTCTGGGTGAGCTCCTCTCCACCGCCTTGCCCGCTCCCCTCCGCAGGGAAGGAAATGGTGCAACTGCAGCTCCCAGGGGCTGTGCAACGCCGGCTGGTTGTTCCACATCCTTCTGTTAGTGTGTGCTAAGCGGCCAATTCGTGTCTTTCACAACTGCACCTACCAACTGTTATATTAACATCTCCGTTGCCCAACACAGGAATCCCACCAACTTCGGTTCAGAGCTTCCTCATGCCCAAGGGGAGAGGTCTGCACCTTCCAGCTCGCCCAGGGAAGGAGCGCACTGAGAAATCTCAGCTGCAATGTCATACACTTGAAAACTGTTTTATTAAGAGTACTTTCCCAGAAGGGCATTAGATATATTATTGTAGCAAATGACATTTTGACATGTTTTAGAAAGAACAGAGCAAGATACAATGCTGTTAAGACCTCTTAGGGAGAAAATATAAAAAAACGTACACAGCTATGGCAATTTGGAGTCAGCTCTGTAACACTAATGAGATGGAAAAAATCGCAAAGAACGGGTAGCTTACAGCCATTTTACAAAATAGCAGACTGCAAAACAGGACTCAGAAAAGCTTCTTCAAGTATCTGTGCACCTATAACACAGTTGTACTTCTCTCCTGGTGCCTACCAGCTTGGCTGGCTTTACACCCAGCCTTTCCTTTGCAAGACTTTGTAGAGTGGGTTGAGGTGCTGCAATTCCTTCCTTGGTAAAATTAGGAGCATGTGAGTTCACAAAAGTCTATAAAAATCATTAGCTTTCCAAGGCAGGTCTGCCCCAGGTAAAATTTATATAATGAGGTATTTAAAACTCCACTAGTACAAACTGGCAGTCAGGAATAAATCAGAAATAAAATCTGGTTGAGAGAGATCATTACTGCAGAAACCCCACTGGAGACCCCTCAACTGGGAATCGCCAGGCACCAACCAACCAAAGTCTTTATTTTTAAAAGGTTTTGTTTCCAGTAGGAAAAAAAGCTTGCAGAAGCTAGTATCAAGCTAGCCAAGCTTGGAATTACTTTCCTACCTCTATGCTATGAAACCTTCATTGAAAGATGCCACCCATACCACCTTCCTTGCTGATTCTCTCTGCTAAGGAGAGCTGAGAGGGTTTGCGGAGAGCTTGTGCCAAATGAAGTTGAATAAGCCCAGAAAGAATATTACACAAGCTCTCCCAGCTTGTAGCAACGAAGGCTGTTTCTGGCAAGGGTCACACAAACCTGCATACCCCGTCTTTCAGTTCAGGGGCAAGCAGCATCCCCAAATCCTGAATACCCACCGAGAGCTCTTACCAGCACCTTGTATCATTTGTAAGCCTAGACTCCATTATATTGAACAAATTACAACCAAAAGCCCCATCAAAACTAGACTGAGGGGAGAAAACATTTATATAAATATTTGTTTGATGGCTACAAGTGTGAAAAACAGCAGTGCTTTCTGGCAGGATGGGGGAGAAAGCAGCAGGGATAAAATCAGCAAAGCCACTTCTAATAAACCAGGAAGGGCTAAAAGATTGCTTGGGGCTTAAATACCAGCTGTAATTGGAACCACAAGTGAAAAATTTGTCTCCAGCTGCTTGTTCCATGGAGATTTTCAGAAAACACAATGTACAGATGCTCTTTGCAAACTAGAAGTGGGGCAGAGGGACATCTGTTTCTCCTCTGAATAAAACCTGCAAGACTTCCAGAGGTTTCTGTAACTTGGAATATCAGATAGTTTATGTGAAAGCACCATGACTCATTTAAATTTCATATTAGCCAAGACATGTCCGTAAAGAAAATCTAATGCTTTTCTGTAAGCAGTGCAGAAAAATCAAACTGGAGGATTAAGAGAGACACTAAGGAGCCTGCTTAATAGTACAATAGCTGAATCATTTTAGAATTTTTTAACTCCATGTCAGTTATGCCATGCAACTTGGGTTTGCAACTGTTTGTTTCAGAACTTGAAGATGTTTTAATAAGAACTTAGTTGTCAAAAACTAGGGTTGCAGTGAAAAGACTTAATGGATTAAGTCCAGGCTAGGTGATAATTTCAGCTGAACAGGAAAAAAGACATGTTTCCATGCAAAAGCATCTGTATTTCTTAGCCTAAGTGAATACTCATGCTATACCAAACATTACACCTTCATGTGTTGTGACTCTGTTAGAAAGCTCTAATGGGCACATACACCTGGGGAGGAGGTACTGGAATGAGCAGCGAAGGACAAGCTGGTCATATCCACCGTGGAGTTTTGTCCATCTTTTTCCTCCAGCTCAATCCTCTGGACCATATTCTTGGTTCCTACCATTTTTGGCCTAAGTGTGTCCTTGCTTCAGGAGGAAGAAGAAAAGGTGTTAAGAAACGGTTCAACCAGAGCTTCCTGAAATGTGGGATTGTTCATTTCCATCTGTTGCTGTGTGCTAAGAGACCAATTATTTTATCCATCTTTCCCAACCAGCTCTAACAACTGTTAGAGGTTGTGGACATCCTCAGTGCCTAATATGGCAACACCATCTGCCCGGAGCTGTAATACTTTGCTCAAGACTGATTGGCCAAGACAACAGACTTGGGCTTTCCAAACCACATAAATACCCCAGGCAGCTACTGCTCAACGTCTTTGATTCAATCAAAGAACACCGGTGAAACAGCCACAAAATGCCACCTCTCAGTCTGGTCGCTCTGGTCAGCTTGGTGTCCACTGGTGAGTTGAGATTGCTATATTGCAGTTGGTCTTGACTGGTTTTAGGCAGACACTAATGAATTATGGAAATTCGCTCAAACATAAATAATGCTGTTTTTTCAAACTAGTTTTATGCACAGTTATGACTATTATAAAATATGGAATTAGGTGTGCATTTAGAGTCATATATTGAAGTGTTTAGAGGTTTCATGAAGAAAGTGAAAGTAGTTTGACTTATTTCACAAACTAGTATTAAAAGTATTTCTCTATGGCTTTGCTTTGTTTTTAGTGTATGTACCTTAAAATAAGACCTCAAGAAAAAGGGATCAAATCTATATACCAGATTGTACAATGTTCTTTTACCTACAGTTTCTGAAATTATAAACTCCCATGAGCTCATGTCTTCCACTTTAAAAGATTTTGCACCTTAACACTTTCTGTTGTACTGTACTAAGAACATAGTTACATTTTCCCTGTTTTCCTCTTTTGCACGTGAAGTTTTCGCCAAGCAGTTGGATGCACACCCGCCCCAACAACAACACAGACACTGGGCACAGATATGCAGCGGGAATCCCACCAACAAAATCCGGGGCTGCGATAAATACGGCTGTGGGGGTTTCGGCGCTGACAGGTAACGCAGTAGGGCATCAGGAGTCTGGAGCAGAGGGGTTCACTGTTGCTTTCCTAAATGAAATGTTCACACGGGAGAAAGAGTAGAGTTTAACCAGAGTTGACACTTAGAATGAGAGAAGACTCTTGTCTGCGAAACCTCTTACTCATTTTTGGGACGTTACTCGGCAATCTCGCAGAAGTGCAGTAATACCACAGCTACTAACTGATGCATGGGTGAAGAAGCGAGACCATTACACGAATTAGCAGCCAGAGTAAAGGAAATGGAAAGTATTTCAAGGATTTGTGTCATTTATTCTTGTTGCTTATAGACCAGATATTTAACTAACATTCAGCAACAGCTTATAGGAAGCTAAGTAGATTAATTTACACAAGCTAAAGGTCTGCCAGCATCGTTGTCTTTAAGTAGGCACCTCATAACAGAACAGGTTATAGGTCCCTGAAGAATGCTTTTATACGTAGAATGACTGCTGCCTTCCCTGCGTTTTCCTGTCATCTCCTCTCCCCAGGCACTACAAGAAGTGTCCATCCTCATCATGCAACTTCCAAATTTCTAAATGAGAAAATGCCAAACATAAGATTCTGTTTTACACTGGCACAGATGTATTTTGGGGTAGAACAGGGGTACTTTTCTATAGCAGTTTGAAATATCTCATGAACTTGGGAAAATTAAAAACGCACTTAAAATTTGCAATCCCATCCCGCTTTAAAGAAGGTCAGAGTAATACGAACATTTTGCAATAAAAAAAGATTTCTTTCCAATTTCATTGCAGATGCAAAAATTTTGTTAGACAAGCTTCAGATGTCATACTGTGTTATCTGATCTATCTATACATAATGTTAAGCCTGACAGACTTTTCTAATTACATATTTATGTTTCCAGGCACAGTGGTAAAGGAAAACATGTGGGCGTGGATGTCATCTGTGCTGATGGAGCGACAGTGTACGCTCCTTTCAGCGGCCAGCTCTCCGGACCCATTCGATTCTTTCATAATGGAAATGCCATCGATGATGGAGTCCAAATCAGGGGATCAGGTAAGTAATAACAGCAGATACGTTTGAGTCATGCGCAAGTAATCATTATATTTACTTGATGTTTCTGTGGCTCTTCAATTCAAGCAAAGTGTTGATTAATCTTACACCCTCTCTAGTTCTTACATTGAAGCACAACTAGACTGCTTCTAAGAAATACCAGAAATCAGCACCAGCAGGATGTAGTCTTTTCCTATGCTTTTGTTGGAGAGAAGGGAAGAAGGGAGTTGAAAAAACAGATAGCAGAAAAACAACAACCCCAAATAAAAAAAAGGGAACAGTAAAAATAAAGTATCAGAAATATGCCCTCAATTTTGCTGAGAGGATGTTTTCCTGTCCCTATTTTCCAACTCCCTCTTTTCCATACCAATCCAAGTAATTTTGATTTCAAGATTGTTGGTATCTTGACTACATTTCTGCTTCATCATTGCAGTCTCCAGTAAGAAGCTAGCACAGAAAGTTTCTTACTCACCACAAGAACAGATGCAGCTGGTGTTTCCTGACCTCGCTTCCATTCCCATCTCTTCCAGGTTACTGTGTAAAGCTCGTCTGTATTCACCCCATCAGATACCACGGCCAAATCCATAGAGGGCAGCAACTCGGGAGAATGCTGCCAATGCAAAAAGTATTTCCTGGCATTATCTCTCACATCCATGTTGAAAACTGCGACCGCTCTGATCCTACTCATCATCTTACGCCTGGTAAAAAAAAAAAAAAACAAAACCAAACAAAAAACCCAACTCCAGAATAAGAAGTATAATGAATGAAAATTAAGTTATTAATTAATTTCAAATAAGGACAACAATATCAAATAGCAATAGTCCTCTCTGTCTTAGGTTCTCCCTGACAGCAACATCTCAAAGAAAGAAAATATGCATTATAAATACAGCATAACAGGACACTAGACAGTGTGACAGGAAGGAGAATATATCAGTTTATCAAGTTGTATTTCTTGCGCCCCCATGACACAGCAGCATCAAGTCTCAGCAATAAACAGAGTCAGACTCTCTTCTGTTTGTACCTTTTAACTACTAGCCATGTTTTCAGTATTGCACCTTAGGACGATTCTTTGCAAATACAAATACTACATTGGCAGTAATGGAGAAGACGACTTGAAGTGTCCAGTCCCATCAGCCTGGGCACAGAATAAGAAACAAAACTGAGTCTTTTCCCATCCCTCAGATTATACTCTAGGAACCGTGATACTCTTTTTGAATTTTTGTCTTTAAAGCATGTTCCTTATACGAGATAAACCTAATCTAGAAACATTACAATCCAGTCTTAGGTGTACATTCTATTTACATTTCCTAAAGGGTGACAAATTTTTGCATGTCCAACTAGATGCGCGGGACGTAATTCCAGTATGTTCCTACCTAACTAAAATTAAAAATTGTTACAGTTTGTAACTACTAAATAGTAGTTACAAACATGCAAAACTTAGAACCTAAAAGTTAACTTTGATATGCTGTGTTTCTGTATTTCAAAGTCGTTCCACCATTCCCACAACAAGACAGACACTGGGGAACAGTGTGCTCCGTGAATCCTACAAACGAGATAAGAGGCTGTGATCGATATGGCTGCGGATACTACGGAGCTCCAAGGTACTCTAAGTGGAACACGTTGGGTTTTGTTGCTGCTCCACTGAAATGGAGTTGAACTCTGTTTAAGCCATTTAAGAATTACAGCTTTGAAGGTTTGGGTTGGCCATGAGGCAACATTTTCACTACAGGGGTAATGCAGCACCAGAACAAGTTGCCCACATTGTTCATAAAACCTCTGTGCTTGGAGGTTTTTATGACTCAGACTAAGCCATGCTGGACCTGACCTGGTGTTGGGAACAGTCTTGACTCAAGTGGAAGGTTGGAGTTGATGTCCTCCATAGGTACCTGCCAACCAACATTTCTGTGACTCTACAGTTCTATTTAAAGGCTTGGAAGAAAGGCATTTTCTTCTCCCTTTTGCAAAACTGCAACTCTAACAGATCATCAACCCTACATGGCATTACATCACCTACACCAAAAAACTTTTTATAGATTCTTCAGCCAGTCAACTATGTAAACACTGTCTCAGTACACACAATCCATTTCCTGATCTTGGAACATGCCAACAGATCTCTCTATACCTAATGTTAGGCCTGACAAGAGACTTCTCTAATTACGTATTTGTTTTTAGACGCAATGGTAAAGGAAAGCACGCGGCTGTGGATGTCATCTGTGCTGATGGAGCAACCGTGTATGCTCCCTTTTCTGGCGAGCTCTCTGGACCCATTAAATTCTTCCACAATGGAAATGCCATTGATGATGGAGTCCAAATCAGGGGATCAGGTAAATAGCTATTTTTCATTTAATATTTCTTTGTCTTGAGGTCATGTAGGATGTATTACCTTGCAGCTAGCCAAGTAGTTAAGCAAGGTGCATGTTTTGAAACACCGCATCTTCTATCCACTTGCGGAACTTTTTGCTCCTATGTTAGAATGCAAATAATTGAGTCCTGTAGAATGTCTTTGAGCTCTTCTCTCTAGTAAACCAGGAATTCCCACCTTTCCCCTGCCTCCCATCTTCCCTCTTGCACCAAGCCAACAACTCCAACCACCATCTCTATTTTTTATGACCACAGTGTCTTTGCTATTTTAGTTATTTCCACTACTGCTATCTCAATGGAAAGGACAAGACAGAAAATGTTAATATTGCTGAAATAGAGTTAGTACAGAAGAACAAATGCTTTATCAGTCATCTGATCTTTTCCCTCTTCTTGTTTTCACCAGGCTTCTGTGCAAAACTCGTCTGCATCCATCCCATCAGATACAACGGTAGAATTTCTAAGGGACAAGTCCTTGGGAAAATGTTGCCAATGCAAAGAGTATTTCCTGGGATCACATCTCATATTCACATTGAGAACTGTGATCACTCAGATCCTACTAGCTATCTCGAAGGGGGGAAAGGGCAAAGAGTGTGAAATGAAAAGGTAGTAAATTCCAAATAAATTCATCTCAGCATCCAAAAGTTGTTTTTTCTTATCATGTGGACAGCCTATCTCAGTGAAGGAAGGAAAAAAGTATACTTTACAGAATTAAAAAAGTTATACAACATGCACAACACCAGTTTATATTACTACTGATTCAATACTTCGGGCCTTACATAATATTGCAAGGTGCTAACATTAATATACACTCCAGATACTGGGTAGGTACTGGTTTTTACGTACCTGTAATTGTTGCCAACATTGTATCTTAGGCTAATTGGTGAACTTTACTACACCTTGGCAAACAAGATTACTTTAGATTTTGAAGGAACCTGAACTGAGGAAAATTGAAAGTAAATTTATTGAAACACTCTACAAGGCATAAAAGATGCTGTTCAGAGTTTTCATGCCAGAACAACCAGTCTCTATGGATGGCAAAAGGGACTCCACACAAGGAAAAAAGATTCGAGTTTTTGTTGGAATTTGCATTTACAAGAGAATCGGGAAATTAGCAGTGACTAATTACAAGCTTTCTCAAGGAATCTGAAAAGACAGCGACCATGAAAACTAGCTCACCCCCTCATGTGGCAGAAAAGGTGCACTACTGTCAGCTTCTCACTGTAACCTGGACTTTTTAGTGACCCTACAAATCTCTTTAGCATATGAGGTATAAATTCAGTACCTCATTTTGAGGGTTTCAATTACTCTAACAAACTGTATCATTGCATTATACACATTAGAGATGGGGTTTTAGAAAGCCTTTGCAGGGCAGTGAAACTAGAAAAAGCCAATAAAATAGACAAAACTTGCCTTAGCTAGGACAAGGCAGAGCTCTCAAGTACAGGCTACTCGAGGGATAGTAGGAAGTAAAGGCGGCTATCTACAGGTTCTTGCCAAGTGCAATACCTCCACTGCGGTCATTCAGGATGACCTACTAAAGAAGGAAAAGAAGAATTAATGCTGCTTTACACAGGGCAGTGTTTTGACACTCCTCCCCAAAGCACAATGCAATTACCTTAGCACTAACATGACACTAAACAAATCTAACACTAAAACTATAAAATTCAACATTAACGTGTCAGAAGTTACCTTTCAATTAAAATTAGCTTCCCACACTACCAGTGAAGAATCAACATTTCACATTGAGAGTAATGTATCAGTTATAAACTCAAGTATCAATTGGTCTTACTTGTTAAGATCAGTTAGCAGAGCGAATGCACAAAAAAAAAAATCATCGCATCAAAATTCACAACATTAGTAAATGCAGGCCCATTCTTCTAGAAGCTTGGAGCTGGACCAAGCTAACATTCATGGCTTCACAGAAAAGCTGCGTTAGTAAGAGGGACAGAGAAAGGGACAATACTCAAAGAAGCATTTTAACAGTTTCCTCTTAACTATAATTCTGTATATAGCCTCTAGTGTTTGATACTTCATTAATGCCGTTATGTTGGCTAGAGAGACATGGAAGACTCTAGGACTTAGCAACCAACTACAAGATTTGTCCACATTCCATTTTACAGTTTCAGCATGTCAAAAATCCTCGAGTTTGAGGCAAGAACATGAAATGACAATGACTAATTCAATATAAACCAGGCGTTAAACATTTCTACTGCCTCGCCCCAGGTTTGTCAAGTATATGGTTTCTAACAGGACAGAAGGACGTGGTGCAACAGATGGATAAGAGTCTAATATCAGTGCATGTATTGGATCACTTTATTATGTTTACATTTAAAGCAAACCACAGATCTTAAACCAAATACTGTTACGAAATATTTCAGTCTTTTGTGTAAAAGACAATTATAATCCCTGTGATTATGGAAACAAGCGCTTGGGTAACAGGCGTTAGTAACCAGAGTCAGACGCTTCTAACCTGTGCACAAAGTAATAATGCATTACTGATTCAGACAGGCATTATATGTTATCTTAAATCCTTTAGCTTGTAACTGGGAACAAGTCAGTCCAAGACAATGGCGGTTTAACCCTTTAGCTGTTATTTTTGCAGTAAAGAAGTATAAGTGTGGAAGAAACTGACATTTTTATCTGATGTGACAAATACTACCAGCAAATCAAATGTAGACTTCTCATTATAAATAGGAAGATAGAACAATCACAGCATGAAAATAGTTACAGCAAAATTTGTGTACGATGCATTTCAGTTTACAGTGTGCAAAATGTCAACACAAAAATACATATTCTATTTCACATCAACTCACCATTCCTTTCCCCTTTAAAGAAAAAGAAACAAAATAAAATCTTCTTCCTCAAAAAGCAATTAATAGCAACAAGTATTAAACAGTCCTGAATTAAAAATTTCAGGATGACCTCCAACAATCCTTACTCTAGAAATCGGGGCTTACAGCACAGCTCTGCGCGAGATACAGGCAAGATTACTACAGGCCATTTTGGCCTCTAACTGGCAAATACATTTTTTTAAGCGCTCTAAACCCTTGATTCCAGATAGAAAGTGATCTAAGACAACTGTATTCCATTCAGTCCTTCCTTCTCACTAGCCATGAGATCCTTCTTATCTCTTAATAATGAAAGTATGGAACAGTATTCAGACACCAATCTCTGTAATCAAAGACTTGAACTCTCTCAAACCCAGAAGCTATTCCTTATACTCTGGCATCTTCTAAAGTGCTTTGTCATTCACCCAAGCAATCAATCTAGATCCAAACTTCTAAATTCACTACTTTTAACAAGGAATCTTTCCCATCCATTTAATGCATAAGACAGAAAAACAACATACTGTACAATGCAGTCTATACAGTTTAGCTAACCTGACA
This sequence comes from Fulmarus glacialis, assembly GCF_000690835.1. NCBI lineage: Eukaryota > Metazoa > Chordata > Aves > Procellariiformes > Procellariidae > Fulmarus > Fulmarus glacialis. Next base: position 12,885 of record NW_009227686.1, on the reverse strand, counting down.
AAATTATTTAAAGTGCAATTTAAAACTGGGAAGTTTTTTTGTAAGCATAAGCTTATTTACCAGAACATTTTAATATACCGGCATGAGTTTAAGCTAGATTATATTTGAGCAACCTGGGCTAGTATAAGTACATTAATGTACAAGCTTTTACATTTGTAACATGAATATTCTGAAAAACAGCTGCATAAAACATCATGTCAAATAATATGGTTTTCCTGAACTCCAAGGTGTATCCAGCTTCTCATAAAATTAGATTTGCTAAAGGAAAAAGGTTTCTCTAGTCCTCTTCTGACTACATCGGAAAGACTAAACAAAAACACACACAAAAAAAAAAATGTTTGATGGGAATGGAACATTTAAACTGAAGCTCAGAGAAGCCGAAGTTCACTGAAGTTTGACGCACCTGTAAACCATAGACACACTTTCGGAAGTGTTAAGTACACTTAATCTATTTTCTATTTCAATATACCATTAACATTCCAGAATGTTTTGCTGTTACACTACTAGAGGTTCTCAAGGTAAAAAAACTCAAATCTGGAAATAAGTTTTCATATTTCTTTTTTAAATTCTTTATTTGCATAGAAAGCAACACCCTGATTCTACCATTTTATCCACAAATGTAGAGAATTTACCATGTTGGCATCATATCAGGAAACCACATTCTTCCAAGGTGTTTGGAGACTTCCAAATGAAGTCTATCTAAGCTATAATCATTATCTGGGATCAGTACCTCCTCCATTATAGAAAGCTGGGTAAGCCTGCCTCCACACATCTTTACAAATTCAATAAAACCTCTGCAAGTTACTTCACATTCACCAAGTCCCATTGCCGTTAAGTTCTTACAGCGCTCTGCGATCCGAATAAGTTCGTCGTCCAAAGGTTGAAGTCCATTAGCACACACAACCAACTCAATTAACCTTGGGCAATTCATGCCAATACGACCTAACATTGCTTTGCTTACTGCACGACCAAAGTAAAGGTGTGTAACAGGGGTTTCCTCTCTGAAGAAAGCATCAAATTCTTCTTCATATAAGAAGAAATACATCACAATGTTGACTTTGGGGGAGTGTTTAACAAGAGCATCCCAGCTTTGCTTTTTAATAGTGTGAAATTCAACTTGTCCGGGATTTTCACTCACAACGTCTATGCGAAGGTGTTCAAGATCAACATGTTTTTCACTTGAAAGAGCCAGCAGCAGTTCATCACTTAGTATGTAGTAGTTCAAAGCCAGCTCCTTAAGTCCATGACACTGGTCAGCAACACAAAGAATTCCTGAGGAACAAAAAAAAATTACTCTGTAAAATGAAAAGTGAATATAAGCACAGTTGTTTGCTGTAAAGCTCAAGCAAGTACTAATTCTATTGGCTTGAGTATTCATGCCTATATCCAAAAACCATGAAACATGATAAAGTTCTAGATATCCACATCCTTTTATGGGGTTTTGGCCATAAACACTTATCAGTAAAAGAAGCAAGTCTAACTAGTCGCATTCATCTTGGACCTGCATATCTTCCTTCCTCTTTGCCCTTCCCTGTGCAGAATTTCCTCAACTTTGAAGAGGCAACTGAAATCAGGCAAGATCCATCTGAAGTTGCCACTGTTCCCTTCCCTAATACTCCTTCCTTCAGCATTCATCTAAGCATTCTATTTAAATGATGACCAGCAGCCTAGTTTAAGAGCTATCCCAAAACAGACCCGCGCATTAAGACAGAAACAACATAACTGCTCTTAATCTGTTGGTATACAAAGTACACAGATTAAATCACCTTTTGTAGACTCGGGATAAGAATATAGGGAAAAGACCAGACCAGTATTCCTTTTCCCTAGCACCAGGGTTTCAGGAGAAAGGTAAGTGAGAAGGGACCCAAAAGCCCTCTGAACTTTCTGGCAAGCCTATATTTTGAAGGCAGTCAGCCCTTCACCAACCAATGCTAAAATGAGTAAGTTCATACTACCAGATCTGGACACACGAGGGCACTACAGAAACTGAAAGACTCTCAGTCTTAGACTACTAGTTTTTTAAATTTGTATACACTCCATGGGGTTTTTTAAATACAACTTTGAAGTATTAACACTTTGCTCAGTAAGTTAAACTTGCAGCACCTTGCAAAACAGTTATTGACAACTGCTTTCATCTCCTTTATCCCACCAACCAGTAGCTGATTCATGGGTCAGGGATTTTGCATGTGTGTTCCCACAGAATGCCAGTTAGTTAAGTTTACAGAGTTGCACACATTAAGCAGCACACATTTAGTTACCCTTACGCAGAACTGGCAATGAACATCAAGTCCGTGGAACACGTGTTAAAGACTTGCACTAATTTTGGAGGCTTTTCCTCCTCAAGGCCTACCATCAGAGGTACTGAAGGAGCTGAGAAAACAAAAAAAAAAAAAACAACAGGATTCTGGAAGATGCAGTCAAGCAAGGAGCACCTCCACCTTCATTAATCCAACTCATTCAGTAACACAAAGACTTCTTCTTCCCCTTCCAACTGTCCAAAGCCAAGACTAGGTCAATAAAAGGCCTCTGCTAAGAGACTCAGAAGAGCACTAGAAGTTCTATGAATAACTTGTTTCAAATCAAGTCTTGACTATTGTCTTATGATACTTTACTACTACATTTTTTATATATATTCACTACTCACCAGCAGGTGATACGTGAGGACAGCTGCTCATTTTTAGCAGTTTTAGAGTATCACTATTGTTAGCAACAAGAACCTTCAAGGAAGGATCATCAAGTGGTGTGTCATCTATCTTGATTGATGATAACGACTTGGAGTTTACAAAAACTACCGTCAGTGCTGAAGCAAAATGAGCCTATTTGGAGAAATTGAAGGAGGGGAAAAAAAATCTTATGAAAAGATAGGCAGAACTTCAGCATCTAAACCTCAGGTTTTGTATATACAGAAAGTACAAAAATAATCACTTCTTAGGCATCCCCTTTCTTGTGTAAGAAAGGCTTATTTGAACATGAACATAGGAAATCTTTGTTTAAAAATATGCTGCTGCATGTGACAAAAAATAACTCATCCACTCTGATTTATCTTTTCACTGTAATAAAACAGGGATAAGTGGACACAGTGATGAGCCTGAAGTATCTAGAACTTATCTGCAGAAAAAAGGAAATGGCATTTATTTTATTTTCCAGAAAGTAACTCTGCTGGGACCTATAGAGTCGAAGAAAAAAAAAAAGTCTCAAATATTTTAACAGTATGTTGCAGCACATGATCATTGTGTCTTTTAATCCAGAAAGAAGGGAGCTCAAGCCTTCTACATGATTCCCCATCTCTACACCACAAAGTATCAGCACTACTAAATTTAATGAACGGAATCAATGTTTAACTGTTTTCCTAATACTAATGGATGCCACAAATTAAAGAAGATATGCCAATAAATACACACTGTTTCATAAAAATTACCGTCAACTGAATAACAACACAATAAGAAAGCTAACGAGGTTTAAGAGTGAATTAAGTCACTCTAGTTACAGTTTGTAGAACATTACCTTAGAGACATTCATGAAGCTTGGTTTTGCTGTAGAAATCAAACCCAGTGTCTTGATAGAACAGTTCACCAACTGAGAAAGGATGTCACAGGCTGCTTCTGCTGACTCAGTACTACTATCAACCTATAAAAGCAATTTAAAAATCATGAAGCCGCTCTTCATTATTATTTAGAAAATAGCATCATGGATACCCAAGACTGCAAGGTCCACATCCACTTTGCTGTACTGCACCAGACTGCATTTACCACAAGGACAAAACGCAACATTAATTAGAAATTTCCAGACAAGAAAAGAGTTCAGGGAAGTTACTATTAGAAAACTTTCCTGAGTACGACTGCTGGGTATTTCCAACATGAACAGAAAGCTTAAACCTAAGACTTGTCTTCAAATAGCCTCATGCCTTCCTAAACAACTGTAGTTAATATTGGTGTTATGATAGATAGTTGTACGTATGCACCTTTTTTTTAAATGCCAATTCTAAACTCTTAGAGATGAAAAAAAGACTTGTTAAAGCCTAGAAATACTCCAGCAAACCAATCCATTTTACCTGCAGAGACAACACATTTGCATCTTGAATAATAAACTGATTCACAATTCAACTATAAGCCTGATGACTAACTTTGGACAAATTACTATTTCATCTCACCTTCCTCACAAATAAGCACAACTCAAAGCACATACCCATTAAGTCAACCTCCTCTGCCACGCCCCCACTGTGACAACCCGTGTACAACGTACCGCAGGTGGCCAACTCGTTCTACAGCGTTTAAGCTTCAACCACCACTTAATATGCCTTTGGACAAGCAATACAGAAGGGACGGCAAGACAAGTGACGGTTGCCCCCATGCTACAACACACTTGCTTGTTCTACCGCCCTTCCTCATCCTCCCTGAAGCTAGTAGTAGATGAGATGATAAAAGAGTAGCTGAAAAAGCATAAAAGTTGCACTAATATATTATAATGCCAATTCATTATAATCAGTTACATGAAGTGCCAAAGTTACACGTATTTAATAACCAATTATCCATGCACTGCTGTGCAACCAAATCACAGTATCTCCAAATTTAGAACTGCTACCAGCGCTGAGAAAAAGAAGTTTCTGATTTTCATCCTAGCTTTAATATCAATCCTTTCCTCTGCCTTTCACAGCTTAGAACTATTACATCCTCTAAGTGTCTGCCAAAAGTGAACAAAACACCTGTAATTCCAACTATGATCTTCTCAGATAAACAAACTGTATTAAGTATTCAAATGAAAGAAATCTGCATTTATGCAATCCTGAGACTACAAACATAGCCTTCATTTAAATCACAGTAACGTGACAAAACAAGCCTCCATTCATCCAAGACTTACCTTGAAGCTGACATACTGCAGATGATCAGCATGCCTCTTGATAATCTGCTGAATGAGATCAGGATGTGTAGACTTTAAGTAAGAAGTAGCTGGCTGGCTAAGTTCAAATTCAAATCTCCTCCAGAGATCTGGGATGTGAAAAACTTCATTCCACCTTCGACAAACAGAAGATGCCCTGGCTCGATCTACTAAAGGTAGAAACTGAAAAATACGCAGAATAACGTGGTGCGGAAGGCTTCCCCAGTCCATTGAGGCGTGCAAGTCAGATTCACCAAACACTGAGTCATATAAACATGTTTTTTGTTTTTTGCTTTTCTGTGATGTTTGAGGAGCTTCATTTTCAACCACAACTTTCTGCCTAGCTCTCTTCATCATGAAAGTTTCAGGTACTGGAACGATCCGATGTATTCAAACTGCACAGTTTCCTCAAAGGTCTCATGTACAGTAGCTCTCTAGAAAAATACAAAAGATTAAGGGAGGAAGGAAGAGAAGGCAGTGAAAACACAGTAAGAGATAACAAGTTAGTAAAATTTAAATACAGCATCTTACTATGAAAAAAGGTATGTCCATATGTCAATATCCAGTGCACAGACATTAGCAAGGACCTTTTATTTTGTACAACTTGATTTGAATCTGGAGAACTTGGGTTTGTTAATTTACCAAGTGTAGTTTCATGTGTTAGTACTTCATAGTATATAAAGCACTTTGTAAGGAAAAAAAAAGTATTTAACAGCAACTTAGCTTAGCAGCAGCAAATTGTGTATGTTTAAGTTTAAACTCAGCAGACAAACTACGAAATCTACTCACGATTTCTAGAACAACTTTATCAACTACAGAACCCAATTAATAAACTCCCTTTTTAAACACTGATGAACTTGGAACAGAGGTGTTCAGAAGAGTCAGATTCAAAAGTTTTGCCCGCCTCCCCCACTGCTTTGCTTTGTTGTTGGGTTTTTTTTTTGTTAGGGTTTTTTTTTTGTTTGGTTTTGTTTGTTTGTTTTTTAAAAACATGCCAAGCAGAGGAAAAAATGTTTGTACAACTAACAACAAAAAACTTCAGAAGCCACTTATCAAAACAGGGCAAAGTAAGTGAGGCTTACATGCTGTTTGTCAGCAGGAGAAAAGAACAGTGACCCTGGAATACAGCAAACTGCATGAATCTACTTCACTGAGGAACGTTTGCCGCATGAGCCAAAGTTCAGAAAAGAGCAGCATAAGAAAAAGCTTTCACATGCTGAAGCAGTGCAATCTGCTGAAGTCCATTCTAGACTGAATTCTGTTATTCAGTCAATTCTCAACAACTGTTTTAACTGTTTCAAGTGCCACTTCGTTTTACAGTGGGATGAGGCCCCTTCTCAAGTGTCCTACTAATTAGATGTTCAGCCAGACCTTATCTCTTCCCAACCAATCTGAAGCTAAAATTTTCAAAGCAACCATGCATTCTTCAAGAACGAACTGAACACGTTATCTATTTTTACTGAACAATCTTCCACTGCAACCCTCACAGCATGCTGCTTCTGCTCCGCCCCCGCATCTTCGGGGGCGGGGGGGAATGGCAGAAAACAAAATCCAGAAACAGCTGCCGAAATACAGACTATCCTATCGAAAACTTACCTGGCATTTTCCCCAACTTATAAAACCTGATGTGTATGGCTGATGAGGTGTCTGACACACAAGTGTAACTCCATTTTTATGAAAAGAAAGCACGTCCATTCTTTGAGAAGTGGGAAAGAAAAACCTAGCCAATTAATCAAGAGCTGTTCATACAACCAGCTTCACTACCGTTTGTCCTCCTGAGAAATCATCTCAACCACCAAAGAATTTATTCTAGCAGTCTTTAGAATTCTTCACTTAGTCTCTTTAAAGTTCCATTTATGATAGCAATAGGTGATATATGCAGAAGGATAAGCTAGTAACACTCTTTGAATTATATTTAATAACAGAAGTTTTTTTCCCTGAATAGACACATGTGCCTTGCATTAACAAGCAAAGGCAGCAAGTCAAAGAGAATGAAGAACAATGCTCCAAAACAAAGCAGTATTTCTAAACAATACATTAGTGTTAGTAATGTAATGAAGATGCAAGCTCAGCATGAATAAACATTTTGCTACTAGACCATTTTATCAAATTGTCATCTACATGACCATGTTTTATGACTTTCGAGTGCTTTAAGTCACACAATGAACGGGCATTCCAAAGCATTATGTGTGGATGTAGTAATTAACCATTACATAATTCTCTCTTCCAGTTGCTCATAGCCTTGCTAAATTTAGCTTGAGTCAAATACTTGCTTTTTTTTTTTTCCTCCTCCCTCCTTGGGAGAAATTACAAATACAGCTGTTTCCTAAAATTAAAGTCCAGAACAAAAAATGAAATTAAGTGAATGCTGTTGTCCAAGAAGCTTCTCTATGCTTTTGCTATTTTCATGCAAATCTGCAACATCTCAGTAAAATCTAAGTTTCTGAAAAAAAAAAAATGGAAAATTTCACTTTCTTATTTGAAATTTACTTGAGCTTCATGGGTGCTGTTTTGGCTTCTACAAAGAAGTTTTGGCATCTGAGAATTACCAGAAAGGACACCATTCCCCTGAACTGCAGGCCAGCCTATAGACCAGATGCAGCATATCTAGTCCACATGTATGAAGAGATATGACAAGGTATGCATGGCGTACATAGTATCTACGCTCTCGATGACGGAACGTGGCCATAACCTGTTCTTGTTCTACATCCCTTTAAAACTGGTAAGTCCAGAATTTCTATTTTTAGTATTCTATATTGCAGTACTTTAAATCTAGCAAAATTACATTATATTACTCACTGTGGAATGCAAAGCCAGAAAAAGGTTCCATTGGTTATATATCACAATGTTTTTACCAAACACGAAACCCTAATATTTACTGAGAAAATGTGAACGCTTATTTCGTACTGAATACTTGAACTATGAAGAGCATATATTTTAAAACACAACTTAAGTTAACTAAATTATAGTTCCATGTGATATAATCCAGGTAGCATTCAATGAGAGGTTTACATGCACACATACCTCCAAAGAATGTGGAAGTTCCTGTCAAGTTACCAGCACCTTTCTGGTATCTGAACATCCATCCCACTGTTGAGTCATCCTGTATGTGTGCATGGATTCCTTAACCAGAAGGCAGGGACTGGTCCCAGAAGATGAACTGACCTGTGAAGCCACCAAGCAAAGCAAAACTGTTCTGCAATGTCTGGGAGACCCACTGGAGGGACTAAACTCAGTTTTGGAACAAAGACTGAGATGAATAGTACACTCCGCACCGCAGGGCAGATGTGGAAGTAGAACAACAGAATGTGACAAGTAAATTAGTTTTACCAAACATTATCTGAAAACTATCGTTTAACTAATGGGAAGGTGTAATTGTTGGCACAAATGTAGTTTTTGCGTTATCTACAATTTTAGTCACATCAGTACTCTTATGCAACACAGATACACCTCTGGATTCTTGAATATTACTTAAAGAAATTACAAACCTGGATAAGAAATGTTAAATTTTTTCAGCTTACTGTATACCAAAAACACATGAATCAAAACAGTTATACTCAAAGGTATGACTTCTAGTATTTTAAAATTTAAGGACTCTTGGCTTTAAACGCTACTCATTTTTACTCCATAAGTATACTTACTGCACTGTGATAATCTTGACAGTAAACAAACTATTTTGGCTAATTCAACTTTATCTGGAAAAAAGATACTGATGATGTACAAATATGCTCCCACATACGAATAAAAAAAACCTATCCTGTATCTTAGTATGAAAGAGTATCTTGATCTGCTATAAGAAAGTATACCCAAAACCTCCAAATTCAGTTACCCATTTTACATTACTTGAAGATGGTTTAATGGAAGGCTATAGGAATAGCAACACACATCTTATTAAATCATGATAGGTTTGAAATGAAAAAGTAGATTTAAAAACTGAAGATGTTTACAAAGTATTGCGCTCAACCAGTACAAACATCTTTAGAAACCTTCTAACAATGAACTTTTTTATTTTTCTTTAAAAGATGGGAGACATGATGCTTTACATTCTCCCAGGTCATATCATCATGTTTTGAAAAACTACCCAGTTACCCAGTTAATGTCAGCTTTAGAGTTGTAAAGTTTAACACAGGTGTAGTATATGTGTTAATTATAAATACAACAAAAGAAGCTGCCCCTATCTCCTAAGCAAAATCAAACTCAAGTACTGAAATCTGTACAAGTAATGTTGCTGCTTAGCTCACACATCAGAAAATGTAAGAGCTGCATAGTTAGGCTTGTCTATAATTAGAAAGTTAATACACATTACTAACTCTGTTTGTAGATGGCATCTGAAGAAATTTGCAATATATGGTGGCCTTGTATTGTATGCAGTCTACAAGTATTACATGTTCTTCTGTCAAGCGAGCAGATTGTCCCTTTGCTAACTCTGCATGGCACATAAGACTAATTTGCATCAGTGCTGTCAGTTTCTAATGCATAAAAGACAGGTTTATAATGACACATGTAAACAGAACACATAAATAACATTATAATTGAGCACGCAAAACAATTTAAAGATTCAACACAGAAATGTATTAAGTTTATAAACCACACAACATATTTTGAAGCGGCTTTCTTACCTAAAGAATGCTTCCAAGTTAAAATAGGCAATAAATGAATGAACTGAGGCAGCTGCAGCCATGGGGCACTCACAAGCATCTGTCTGCTTTCCACTCCTGTCCAGATAAAATGCCACAAAAACCTCTATTAGTTTAAAAAAAAAAAAAAAAATCTTTCTATTACATCCTATGCAAACATTACAGGAAAATACACTGGCACCAATTTATACATTTTCTTGCTTTAGTGAAGGAGCTTGAGGGCATCATCTTAACACAAGGTAGCTTAACCCACATTGCAAATACTTTGTCATTCATAGACTTGCAAGGTCAGATTAAGTATAAAACTGATGGGAAACAAATGTTGCAACTGAATTTACATTGTGTGGGTAAACAGTACAATGTAAACAGTAAGTTATTCAATATTTTCATTATCATTACCATTAGTAGTGAAGTTTGGTAAACACCACTGTCTATAACTACTAATGTAATCTATGAGTCATGGAAAACATAGAAAAAACCGAAACGTTTTTTTCCTGCCTTTTTCCCTTCATTGGCAAGGCTGTCTATTGGCCTAGGGAACTATGTGACAGATGATGAAAACACGGACGCCACATGGCACAGCTTCCTACCAGCAAATCTGCGACAGCCTTAACTCACCAACGCGGTGCAGCCCTGGGCACAGTCACATGGGAAGGAGCCAGGCAGGAGCTGCAGTCCGCCAACAACAAACCCAGCCTGCTGCCTCCTCCCTCTTCACGAGCTCCCAGAAAGCAGAGGACGGTCTGTACAGCATGGCGGTGTATCACAAACTACCGCATCAAGGGGGCTTAGATTAAAAGTCCCCGACCTGCCTCCATGCTATTTTCTTTTAATACCACATTACAGGTAAGTTTGTGTTTCAGTGTCTTCCATCATAAATAATCATTCAGAGCTTTACCCCCAAGAATATCACTCAGTTTGCTCTTATAAAGACACACCAAATAACTGAAATCTTCCTCACGATAAACTTTATATCCTTATCTGTTCTAAACTCAGGATTTCAGTATTCTTCCCAGCACTTCCCAGTGTGGCTGCAAGCAAAGTAATTGTTAATAGTGAAATAACATCTAAAAATTAAGAAAAGGACAGTAATATCCTTTTATGGCAAGAAATGTGTCAAATATAGTTCTATTAATGTAGTCAATAAAGACTATCAGGCTTCTGAATTTCACAAATATTTGAACTGGTTACCTATCACAGCTGAATACTTCCTCCTAACCACAGAGTACCTCCTGATGAAATGAGCTTCTCTTTCACAGACCTGTCCTAGAATCCCTCAGTGCAGAAGGAAGTTTATACTTTTACACTGCAGATAAAAGTAGCAAAATTTTAGATACTACTAACAACAAAAAAACTAATCAGGTGTACAGTCTAATGATGCTTCCTTTAAGTGTCCAAGGCCACAAGAACCATCCAAAGCAGCTTAAACCATGTCAGCTCATCTAAGCAGAAATGTTTATAATAAAAAATAACTAGTTATCACAGATGCAATCAAATACAAGCTTGTTATGTAAATAACAGTGAATTGTTAGTCTAAGGTAGAGTTACCCAAATTATTATCAAAGATAAACAGCAGCAACAGTCGTTGAAATGAAACACTTTGATAACTGATGAGGTTTATCAAATCTATTCATATCCTCATTCATGCAAAGTATCAAATATTGGTGCACTACCCTATACAGCTGTTTTCCTCTATAAACTCTTTGACCTCAATATCCTGGGATCAAGTATTTTGCACAGCTGCATGTTATCCTACGCACACAAACTCAAATCCACAAGAATCAAGAGGGATCCAGAAAAATTCAAGTTAAATAACTGTTCTGCAGCTTATCCTGGTAACAGAACCGTAAACTACTGCTAAAATTAAGACGTTAAAATCTCTCCCACGACATGGGGTCTCGGCAGGGGATTCTGAGAAGTGGCCAACAGCAGCTCAGTTATGCTAGCAGCTGTCCACTACTTCCCATGCGACGATGTCAGTTGCAAAAAAGAGGTTTTGTTACTATAACCCAACATATCACAGATTCAAGCCACAAAGAATTAACTGCTTCCTCCGATTTGTAGATTCCCCTTTCAGTTCTCAACACCAGGACTCAGCAAGAATTAATAAAACACCCTAAAAACAGGTTTCTAATAGAGACAGTAAAAAAAAAAAAAACCCAAAACCAAAACAAATGCAGCAGAAATTAAGTTCTTAAGAAATAAAAAACCTTTCAAATAACTAAGCTTGGAAATCCACTGGGATAAAGCAGGCATCATGATAATTAAGCTTTAACTTTCTAACACATGGAAATTAATGTTTATGGATCTGCCTTTAACAGCTGAAATACTCGTTACATTAATCCTAGTGTCTTTAAGAAATCACAGTTCAGTAATAGCATCAAGGTCACCCACTCAAAACGTTAAGGAATTCAGAATCCATCTGGAGAACGAGAGCAGCACATACTGTATGCAAAAAAGGCAGCGTTGGAAAGCTGTTGCAACTGCTGATGCAGCCTCAAATTCAATTGCTGAGTATGTTTCAAAACATAGGTCAAAAATGCATTTTAAGCTTAAGTCTCAGAAGATCTAGTCCTTCAGTGTGACGAGCTCCGAGATTAAAGCTTTTTCTTCATTTAGGATACAGCGATCTTTCAATGGGTGGCAGTTTTGCTTCTGAACAGGATTATTTTGTTTTTTTTTTTTTTAAATCAATCCGTATTTTTCTCAAAACTGAGCCTCTCTCTCAAGAGATTTATCACATTAATATATTTATGACAAAACCTCAGAGACCTCAAAATAACAGCATTCAGCTGAACATCTTAATGCTTGCATTAGTTTTAACTGAAGAAATACAAACGCATTGCCACTTTTAGTGTTATTTAGGTGACAAAACGTAGCTATTCGTGTTCTACTGATGCACTACTTTCAGAAGAAAGCCAGCCCCACCTCCATAGCTTTTAGACCATGAACAACACCCAAGACTTACCTTGTTTTACTAAATGACACACCTGAAGCCCCACAGCTCTTTCCTCCCCGACTGTAACAAGCCATTTAAGCTCTTTACATTGGAAAAATCCCTTCTCTTCCTTCCCGAGCATCCCCAGCGCCCCGCGCCCACGGCGGTCCTCCGGCTGGGTCAGACGCCCACCCGCCCCGTCCCTCTCCAGTTATTTTCCCTGCGTGGGGACAGCCAGGCGACTTACGGGAGGGCACAAACCCGGCGACAGCGCACACCAAGCCCTTGCTGCCCGCAGAGGTTTGCAGTTTCTGCTCCACCTGAACCCTCAGCACAAGGCGGTTCCGAGCGAACGCAGCCCGGGGCAGGGCATTACCTTTCCCGGAGCTGTCCTCCGTGAGGGGAGGGAGCGCGGCCAGGTCCCTGAGGGCGGTG
>NW_009227685.1:0-12161 GCF_000690835.1 Fulmarus glacialis | reverse complement strand
CGCCCGCCCGCCGCCCCCCGGCACCGTTGCAGCCCCTGGGAGCCAGAGTGCCGAGGAATTTGGGGGGATTAATGGGCCGGTAATCCTCCCTGCAGGAGCCGAGAATTAACATTCCCCAGGCCAGCATCCACTGCCGCTGACCTACTTCTCCCCACAGGGACGGCGGGATGGGGGCACAGTGCCGGATGGCAGTCACCTGGTTTGGGCTTGGAGAAGCATCCTCCCATGGTGCTGGCCGGGACAGGCAGCGGGGACGGGGACAGCGGGCAGGTCAGGAAGGGCACAGGCACATCCTCACATGATAAACCACCTGCTCACAGTGTCCCGGGCTCCAGGCGTCGTTCACAACCTGCGTTGGGTAGAAAAACTCCATGAGAAGCGGTACTGGCAGAGAACACGGGTGCTGCAGGGAGGGGAAGGAAAGCCAGTGAGCAGTGCTGCTGCCTGCACCAACAGCTGCAGGCAGGAGCCATGCAGCAGGAGCACAAGGGGTACATGGAGCACAGGGGCAAGTCGCACCGAGCCCCACGCACCGCCGGTGACCCGAGTGACAAGGGGAAAACATGACGCTGGGGTCACCATGCTGGGAGTCGCCGGTAAATTGTTATGAAGTTTATAAATTCAATCATCCTTTCAAAGTTTAAAATCACAAAAACCCTCGTATCATTTATGTTCAGACTTTAATAACTTTCCAAAGCCCTGCCTTTGGGAATTAAATCTCTAAGCACATAAGTCACAGCCCAAATACAATGATTAAACCATAAATACATTTCAGTCAGGTTTTTTCTTTTATTATTAGGTGATGGAAAAAAGAAATCTACTTTATTGCCTGGTCCTGCAAGTTCTCCCTTTCCAGTAATGCTCATGCCTGCAGAAATCCCATTCACTTTGGAACAATTATTTATTTGAGAAAGGGTTTTCAATATCAGGCCATTTTGCACCAAAACCCAATTTTTTATACTATTAAGACAAGATTTTTTTATGTTTAAGTGGGACAGGTAAACAGTCCACTTCAAGTTGTGTTTATCTCATTAGCTTTGACTGATAGTGCTGTCAGATTTGGTACAGACTAAGAATTACAATAAACCTTTTTGGTTATATTCCCTGACAGCAAAGATTCATACAACACAACTAGAAATAAAATAGAACATTTTTAATAACATAAATTAATAACATAAATTAATTTTACTCTTTCATGCCTGTACTTGAACTGACTTACTATGGTTTTGCCATATATTTTTCACAAAGCCTTCCGATCTGGGCAGGAAGTTAAAACTGTTTCCAAAGGATATTTTAACACAGGCAAAGTAGGCTTTTCTGTAGCTTAGAAAGTGCCTCGAGATCTTTCCAATGAGAAGAAAATACAGAAGTGCCAGGAGACAGACGCCAAGCACTGCAATTTCTCCCCTTTATTTAAGCACCAACTCAAAATATCTGGACATATCCCTCCGTTTTCAGCTATATCCCTCCAAAACAACGTACACTCCTTCCCACACAACTTCAAACTCCCCTTCTGCTGTGCATGGCATGACCTCCACCAAGTCCCAGGTGTGTTGCAGGAGCACCTTGAAAGCCTGAAGCATGTTGAATAAGTAATCCAGGCTATAGAGGAACAAGAGACCGGTGCCTTGCCACGTGGTGCCACGTGCCATTTCATAATGGGCGCTGAGGGGTACCAATTTGGGACAGACTATTAACAGGACAAAAAACACACAACCTTGCCTGCAGACTACAAAGAGTGATCAGATGTGTGTGGAGCCACCGAACAAGCTTATTTGCAATGGGAGAACATTAAATGGAGCAGGGAAGAGCCAAGAGCTCTTCTCACAAGAGCAAGAGCATCCAAGGAAAGCAGCACACCAATATTTATGCAAGAGCAAATGCAAAAAGATGCCATGTAAGAAGGTGCACAAACGCAGAGGAAGATTTGGGAGCGCTGGGGAAAAACACAGCGGAGAAGTCACATGCAGTAACTGCTGTATGGCCCTTTCCCAAAATTGGCAGGAAGAAAGGGAAAATGGCTTTGTATCAGGGAAACAGAGTCTCAAGCCATCAGTGATACAGGACAATAATTTAGTGTAAAACATAACAAAATACTATGCAAAGGTTGGCAAAAAAGGAGTCAGGAGTTGAGTGCCAAAGAGGAGCAGGTGCCAGGGGATGAGCTAGGGGGGGACATCCAGGACATCCTCAGCATCAAGCCAGAAAGGAAAGTAAAGCTGCACCTAAGTGAGTTCATACCAAAATGAGATGCCACTGTGAGGAGAATGTGCCAATGAGACAACGTGAGCCACGCAAAGGAGAGCAAAGAGAAAGTTGAAACAAAGGTACTGTCACCTATACCAAGGCTGGGCTTTCTTCCAGAAGGCAACCAGCCTACTCTGAGGTCTGCGATAGCCAATCCCCGCAGCCGATTCACGAGCAAACCAAACCCCCTGCTGTTTGGAGCAGCTGTTTGCTGTGGGTTTCCTGCAGCACAAAGTGGACGCTGTGCTGGCAGGATGGGGCTAGGCTCCGGACAGCATCGGAGCAAGCCCTCGGGATGCTGTGCACGTGGGGGAGCACAGCGGGGAACCCCCACCACTCGGGCAGGCGGTGGGGTGGATGGCAGAAGGGTGGCTCCTGAATGTGCCTCACCAGAGGATGCCTCGATCTTCTCCAAACCCCCCAGAGATGCTGATGGCCGTGGGACTGGTTTCCAGCTGGTCTGGCTGGTTTTACAAGGGATGTTGGGGGGACATCAGAGCTCCTGTCCCTCATTATCAGCCATTTGTCTGAGATGCCTTTGCTTTGTTTGGACCTTAAAGATGGCAATCTGAGGCCATCCCCTCAGGCCCACTTCACATCTCCTAATTTCCCCCTGGGCCCTTCGGAGGCACAAGCTGTGCTCCAGCTGACTGAGCCACCCACAACCTCCTAGAGCAGGTCAGAGCAGAGCACAATGCACGTTTCTGGGTATCCCTCCTCCACTCCTGGAGTTAACCAGGCAACAGCAAAACAGTTCTTTGTAGGATTTCAGCTGACACTACTGGAGGAGAAGCTGTCTGGCTGCTCACAGCCTCAGTCCCAGGAAGCACATAGAGATGTTTCAGAAAGTCACTTGAGATCCAGCTGGTTGCAGAAAGGCACCAGACTGCCCTGCCAGACCGACTCATGAGGCACAACAGGATCATGTCACTGCTAGCAGCATCCAGAGGTACCGATTCGGAGCTGGATCCTGCAGGAGTCATGGCCAAAATTTCCTCTCTGTTAGGAAAGGGAAATAAGCTCATATACAACGCCGTGTAATTGAACCCAGGATCATCCATAAAACCTTGCTAGCTCTTGAAGAGTAATGCACTGATCTATACAAGGTGACAGATCTATACATGGACATGTATGTCCATGCCTCAGTAAACCAGTTCATAATCTGTTCCCTGAACAAAACAACACTCTGTCCTTCACAACTGTACAGGAACACCTTCAGCATCTGTTCAAAGAGGGCAACAAGGAGTGGGTTATCACAATATGAGGCAACTGTTGTGGTGCTGAGGAACATACTACCCCATCCTTAAAAATTCCAGTGCGAATGGGGAACTGGCCCTGCAGTGGGCTGTCTGCAAAACAGGACTCCAGTGTCACCCACAGAGAGCACTGCCTGAGAGCACGCCACCAGAGAAACCACCCTGCTCCCAAACAGAAGAAACATGGAAAATAATCCAACAGGAGAAATGTAGAAAACAATCCAGTGCTACTAACCACTGCATCCAATCCAGTGCACTTCCACTGCATGGCAGTAAAACTGCAATATTGCAACATCAAGTTTTCACTGCAGGTAAGGGATATAAAACCAGAAGAAGGACCATGCAGCTCAGCCCAGATGTCCACCTCTCTGACAGTGGCCAACAGCACTTAGGTGCCACAAGCAGGCAAGAACAAGGCAGGCATATGGTGACACTTCAGCCTACGTTTCCTGCCAGGTTCAGGCAACCCATGCACAGATCAGGATCCAGAGCTTGCACCATTTTTGAGAGATGGTGCAGTGCTGACAGTGCTATTATTAGCGCTGTATTTACCTCTCTGCTTGCTGCTGAGCCCCAGGCTCATATTTTAATTGAGTGCTCTGCTATGACTCCAAAATCTTTTCCAAGTGGTAATGTGGTAAGTATATAAGTATATAGTACATTGTAGGTATAATTAGTATTTTTCCCCTAGGCGTTAGTTTGTGTTTATTGAAACAGTGTCATTTTATCACCTGGCCACAAAGGTCCATCATATCCAACTGCAACATTTCACAGTCAGCATCTATGTTGCTGCTGTGAATAATTCTGTATTGCCTGCCTAGAAACTTGGCATATGTCTGAGCACTGAGCCATGCCCAGTGACATGGGCATCTCCCAGACATACCAGTTTGCAATCCAAGCTAGCTCCACGTCAGCTGGAGACCTCAGCATATGGAGCACTGATCACAGACACACTCATGACACTGTTCAGGGGATCCCCTCAGCCATGATTCACCTGCTGTGGAAGGGGCCCTGGTGCACGTGGACACCAGCTGCCCCTGTGGCCTCTCCTGGCTCCTCCAGATCCCCTCACGGAGCTTCTGGCTGCACTTTCACCTTTTTACAGACATCATCCTGACCCGAGTTGCCCCTTGCCTGCTGGCCCTGGCCAAGTCAGCCCTGGGTGCCACCAGAAGGAGAAGCGGGGAGAGAGGGCTGCTTCTCGTCCCCTTCCCACTTGCTCAGCACAAGTCCCCACCCCGGCCCATTGCTGTCCCTCCCAGCACCCCCCGCCAGACTCTCTTGAGAGGGGGGTTCCTGCCACCTCCCAGGGCAGCTTCATCCCCTCTCCACCCCACTGAATCCCTACTCTCAAGCCCTGGCCCCACATCTCACCTCCCCTCCCTGCATCTTCTCCCATCTCCTCTCCTCAGTGATGTGGGGGCTCCTAATGTCCGCAAGAAGACTGATGTGATCTCCTTGCACAAAGGGCTGGTGGGTGTGAGGCCAGAGAAGGCAGGGGCTGTGGTGCCAACCCACCGCTTGCTCCCAGAGAAGGGAGCCAGCACTGGGGCTGGACCATGGGCCCATGGGGCCTGAGGATGGAGGAGCCAAAGATGCTGGAGCAGCTGCCAACTCCTGAGGATCCTGGTTGTGGCTACCAGAACAAGAAACATCTCGACCTCTGGGTCTTACAATCCCAGATCCTCAAGGCTTTGCAGGGGCACAGCCTCTGGTCCTCCCACAGCTGCACCTCCTCCACTGCCCTATCCTCCTCATGGGCCAGACTCAAGACAGCCCTGGGGCTGCTGGGGATACAGTTCAGGTTCCCACAGTCTAAGGGCTCAAAAATATGACCATCAGTCCAAGGTAACCAGACAATGATGGAGCATCCTGCCACCACCAGCAACCAACCTCCAGTCTCCCAGGCAGTTCAGGATCATGTGCTCAGCCAGCCTTCCTCCTCTCTTGACTTCTGCTGGGGACAGGTTCACCAGGCACCACTGCCTGGACTTGCTCCCTCCCACAGCTGGAAACACCTGCATGATCTCTGCCATGGGTCCAGCAAACCAGGTTCCAAGGCCTGCATGCTGGCAGGGATCAGCAGGCTTGTCCTCTCCACACAGAACTCCACCACAGCTGAACTTTCTGCTTTCTTTGCAGTGCTCTGCAGGAGGCTCTGGAGGAAACCTGGTGGGACCCCTGGGAGGAAACCTGGGAGAGCACCTGGAAGATCTTTGAGGTTTCTGAGGAGCCACTGGAATTCACGGTGACCAAGTGGGACATCTGGGACCTGGTCTGTTCCCAAGGAGATGACTTCTGTCTCTTCATTGACACCACCAGTCTGGAGGAAAAGGGCTGCATGTTCATGGAAATCCAAGGCCCGCACAAGCAAGTATGAGGAAGATCTCTTCTAGGACACACACCAGGATCTCAAAGCAGAGGTCAGCAAGAGATACCTCCTAAGGAAGCCATTTCCTCAGGATGAGGAAGAGAGCTTCCCCAACATCGAGGAAGAACAACTGTTTGGAGGACTGAAGAAAACCACAATGGAGAAGGCAGGCAGCGTGGGACCCTGGGATGCCTGTTTCCCAAGAAGAGTGGGATAAAGAGCCTACCAAAGAGACGTGACACCACTCGGCAGCTTTTAACGCAGGGAGGGCGACATGGCAGCCCCAATGTAGTTGTGGTTGTGACCACGCTGGCCTTCATCTCCCATCAGGATGGCACCTCTTGCTCTGCACATTCTGCCCAGGAAGCTCCGTGTCACTCCTCTGCCATTCAAAGGTCTCCTCCTTGCCGTGCACACTGCATGTCCAGCATTCATCCAAGGGCACCAAGACACTTGGGAGAGGTTGGAAGGCTGATGGCAGCCTCACACGCCTGTGGCAGGAGGTCCCACAGCCATTAATAACAGGCATCACGGGCTGCATTTCAGCCTTGCAGGCAACAGTAGAATCATAGAATCATAAAGGTTGGAAAAGACCTCTAAGATCATCGAGTCCAACCATCAACCCAACACCACCATGCGCACTAAACCATGTCCCTAAGCGCCTCATCTACACGTCTTTTAAATACTTCTAGGGATGGTGACTCCACCACTTCCCTGGGCAGCCTGTTCCAAGGCCTGACCACTCTTTCAGCAAAGAAATTTTTCCTAATGTCCAGTCTAAACCTCCCTTGGCACAACTTGAGGCCATTTCCTCTCGTCCTGTTGCCAGTTATTTGGCAGAAGAGACCAACCCCCACCTCGCTACAGCCTCCTTTCAGGTAGTTGTAGAGCGCGATGAGGTCTCCCCTCAGCCTCCTCTTCTCCAGGCTAAACAGCCCCAGTTCCCTCAGCCGCTCCTCATAAGGCTTGTGCTCCAGGCCCTTCACCAGCTTCGTTGCCCTTCTCTGGACACGCTCCAGCACCTCAATATCCTTCTTATAGTGAGGGGCCCACGCCTGAGAGCACTGCACTGAAGAGCTGTTGTGTAGCCACAGGATCATGGAAGAATTTAGGCTGGAGGAGGTCTCTGGTGGTCATCTGAACCAATTCCAGCTCTGAGCAGGGCAAGATACCAACCTAGATCTAACCTTAATCCTGCTTTAAGCTTTGGAGAATGGACCCAATGCCATTCATGACATGAGAAGACCCACTGGGGGTCCCCAAGGGTACCAGGCCTTTTCAGATGGGTATCAGTGGAAAAGGCTGAGACTCAGTTGTTTACAAAGAACAAGAAAACCCGTTCTTGCCAGTTGGAGACCAGCCCAGAGCTCCCCGTCCACACCTCTTCCATTGCCAGATGCAGCACCCATTAGAAATGGGAAGTGAAGGTATTCAAAGATGTTCACTCTCTCAACGCTTTGAAGCACCCAATGGTCTCCTGCAGGGACCGGGAATGACATCTTTTCTCTCAGGCCTATCACTTCTGGAGTATTTTGCCATGCTTGGAAGCCCCTGAGATGCCTCCAGGGGAGGGAGGGAAGGGGTCAGGCAGTCCTGGTGTCCCCTGGAGCCACGGCAGCAGGTCTTGCTCACATGCTCAGGGAACAGCCGATCGCCAGTTTTGGGGTCAGGAAGGAGGTTTTTTCCCCTGGGCAGATTGGCACAGGTCCCCAGGGGTTTTTCTCGCCTTCCTTTGCAGCACTGAGCACTGCACCTTGCCAGGGCTCCTCAGGGCCATTTCTGGCCAGAGATTCCCTGCTGTTGCAGGACCAGGAGTCCAGCTGGGTCCGTGATCTCTCCGCCTCTTCCCTGTAGCAGCTTTGTTTGTCTAGTTTTCAGTCATTTGTAGCGTAGGTCTTCTAAGGCAATGTCCTACAGCTCCGCACTCAACAGGAGCTGCTTTTTTTTAACTGCCCTTGCATACAATAAAAGTTTCTTTTTCTTGTATCTCAGTTCTGTTGTCTGCAAACGTATGCCTATTTCTGCCTCAAGAACTTTGTCCTTCAGAAGCATTACCAGTTACTGCAGATAATTTTTGTACTCACAGCGATGTTACCACTACTTGAAGAACTCAGCACTTTCTTTTCGGGACATCCTTCATGGATGTCTCTGAAGAATCCATGTCAGAGCATGTCAGAGTCATTTCTTTCCTGCTTAGTATAAGGGCACCTAAAATGGGTCTTACCAACACCCTTGTGCTCTGCATGCTTAGATCTCACCAGCTGCCACAACGCACCTAGGTCTGAGAGAAGGCCCTTTGGCCAGGAGAAGAAAGTCAATGGAGTCACCTGTACTCAGGGATACTGTCCCAACAGACACCTGGAGTTTTAGGAAGCTCCCTGATGTGTATCAATAATGGTCTTTTTCTCCTACACTTACTGCTCAGGTGAGAGATTCTTGCCGGTTGTCACACACAGCAGGTTTTCCATCTGAACTCTTCATTCTGGACAGAATCGATCTTCAAAAACAAGAAAGCAAAACTTTCCTATCTATAAGCCTGGACACACACTGCCCCGCGCTCCTCGGTTCCTCACCTACCAGCATGCAATGCCATGCCTGCCAGGCACACCAGGGAACAGAGGACACATGGCAGCTCACCTCCTGGAAGATTTGCTTGTCTGCACACAGCCTTGCCTGCTCTGCAGAACAAGGAGGACCACGTGCCTTTTCTAGCCAGCAAGATCTGGCTCCGCGAGCTGTGCCCCCTGAGCAGGAGCACAAGAGGAGGGGGCGACTGGAGGCTCAGAGCATCTGGTGGCACTCTCCATACTTGCAGGGAAGAGCTGGCTCTGACTCGGGTCCCCGCTGTGGAAAAAAACAACCCTTGATCGCAAACCATACCCTATCTACCGCAGAGCTGCCTCCTTGCCAATTCTCCGTACGTGCAAAATATTGTCTTTAACACAAAGCCCGTCAGAAATTGTGGAGCAGTCCCAGCAGCAGACCCGTTTCGGACACACCCTACAAACAAAGTGAAGCACAGACCCCACCACAGCCTCTCCGGCGCGTCCCGCAAAGCACAGCCCGTCCCGCAGGGCAGCCTGGGCTCTGGTCCTCGGGCGCAGGGCACCTCCCCTGCCCACTGAGTCCTGAACTTCACCGGGACCCAGAGCCCTCGTTTCCCACCCACCTCCTCACCCCGTGCGATGGCACCCACCCTGTCTCCCAGCCACACCATTGCATCATGCATCGCCCTGTGTGGCTCCATCCCAGCCATGTACATATCCACCCTGACCCACCACATACCTCCCCGCACCAGACTCACACTACTGGTGTCCTCCTAAGACAAGGGCTGCCCATTTCTCTTACTTTTCTGGGGGTTTGCTCTAGTTTGACTCCCACATTAATTGCCAGAACTATGCAGTGGGCCACCACCCTCCACCAGGTCCTCCCACACCTGGCGCAGCAATGTTAGAAAGATTTAAGAGTGGTGACCCCACGTTCCTCTGTCCCTTATGAGTACACCCAGACTGTCCTCCTCCATCATCTCCTGAAGGTCAGCTCTTGGTCACCCTGTGCACAGCCTCGTGCCCCACTTCTCCTCCATCTCTGCTCAGTGGGGCAACTCCAGCCACTGGCGATGCTTCTCATCTCCACCTCCTTAGCAAGTTTCAGCAGCATCTGCTGCTTTGTGGGCAGAGGCCATCAATCAAAATATATAAGGTGGATCCCAAGAGTCCCTGCAACCCACCAGCCAGCATACCTGCCTCTGTGCCAGTACCCTCCTCGCCCCCAGGAACCCTGGCATGACCTCCAGTACCCCTGCCATGCCTCCCCAGCCCTGCCAGGGA
Organism: Fulmarus glacialis; assembly: GCF_000690835.1. NCBI lineage: Eukaryota > Metazoa > Chordata > Aves > Procellariiformes > Procellariidae > Fulmarus > Fulmarus glacialis. Next base: position 2,457 of record NW_009227685.1, on the reverse strand, counting down.
CCAGGCTTCAGCCCAGAGGCCCAACAGCACCCTCCTGCAGCTGACCTCCTTCCCTCCCCAAAAGTAACCAGTCTCCATGGGCCACCGGTTTGGAGCAGTCCCAGTCCATCCCAGCACAGCTGGCAAAGCAGGAGCCGGCACAGACCCTGCAGTGCACAGACCACACTCCCCACAGCGCAGAGCTGGGGCTGGTGAGACAGCATTCGGGCTCTGGTTGTTGTCTGAGCACAGCCACACCTACAGTGTCACACAGCCCACAGGCACCTTCCTGCCGTCTCCACCACCGTGCAGAGAGCAGCTCCACCAAAAACCAAGGCAGCTGCTGGCACAAAGTCCTGCTGACACCCTGAGCTGCCCGCAGCCTCCCTCTCTGCTCACCCAGGGGTCCATCCTCCACCTGCTGCACCTCCATGGGCACGGCCAAGCTGCCACAGCCCACGACCACAAGGAGAAACTCCCCAGTTTAGCATCAGGAAGGTCTGGCTTCCCTGCAAGGTCTGGCTCAGCAGAGTCAAACTGCCCCATCTCCAGGGCAAGCTGGGCTCTCCTGTCAAGGAAAGCAGGTCTCTCCTCTGGACGCGGGACTCTAAGCACAGCCCAGGCATGGCTGGAGCATCGGGGGTCCCAAGGCTCTTCCCTGCGCCCCACGCAGGTCAACGCTGTGTGCACTGTGTTATCAAGACAACGCGCAGAAGCTCTGCTCTGACACCGGGAAGGTGCACTGGGTTCACCTGCCACAAAAAAAAACTGGAAAGAGCCAGTGGGAAGACAACCAAGTCATACAAAAGAGAGCGTGACAGGGGACGATGTTTTTAGGGCAGGGAGAACTTGTATTTTTAAAATAATTTGGGGGTGAAAATAGACTGGTCTCCATCCTGAAGCTATCATTTTTTTCAGGAATTGCACTACAAAGGATGAACACAGGGCTCCCACAACCCCTCCAGCCCCGGCTCCCAGCACTTGCACAGACCGGCCTCCCAGCACGGGGTGCCGCACGGGGAGGGGGGGAAACACCCTCATTAGTGTAACTGTCTCCAGTCCCTCCACCCTGAGGATGCTGCACCCACGACACCATCACACTGCTCGCAGGGACGTGCCATGCACCACTGCCCGTCCCCTGTCCACGCAGCAGATGAGCCAAACTCAAGGGGGCTGATGCACAGGAATCCCCTTCTCTCCTCTCCCGGGCACCCCAACCTTCCCTTCCTGCTCCTTCCACCGCCTTGCCTCCCCAGGAGGCCCCAGCCCCTGCCCACTCCTCAGCACACCCCTCCCTGCCAAACCTTTACCTCTCCAGCTGCTTCCTGGCAGGGACTGAGATTTGCTTTGCACCCACCTGGAGCAAACAGAGGGTTTGGCTTTGCCAGGTAATTTGCTTTCGGATGGCCCCACGAAACAGAAGCAAAACTCATGCTGCAAAACGTCAAGAGCAGCTCACAGACCCGCCGATGGGCTGTATGGCCCCATTTCACTGAGGACAGGGAGGACATGTCCTGGCAACTTCACCTTGTCACCTCGTCACCAGGAGTTTGTGTCAGCAGCAGCACAGAGAGCTACAAAGCTGGCGTTTAAAGTGTCCTGCCGGCTCCCGAAGAAGCGCAGCAGGAACACTGTGTCAGACTACAATTAGCCACAATTGTTTTACTGGCTGCTGCTTCAGCAATTTATAGGCTCCAGGTTAAAGGCTCATTTGGCAGCACTGTCATTGCCACCCCTCCAAACACGTCCTCTGCAAGCTGGATTGGAAATATTCTGAAATTAATACTTAAACACGAGATTTGGTTCTGATCGCAAAGATACACCAATAAAAAGCGCAAATGCTGAAAATTCTCCCCAGGTGCAGACTGCTTGATGCAAAAATCAAAACATTTCATAACACAGAAGAGTTTTAATTCTCAATTGCTCTATTACAGGCAGCCAAGTCCTCCTTTTGCGGGCTATCACTGCCAGTTCACGATTGCACAAGAGAAAACCGTGTTCCCTACAGAAGCTGCAAGCAGTGCAAAAGGAGTTTATCATGGCAATGTTTTCCAAGACTAACAGCTAAAGCACAACACCACCAAATTTCAGCTTCCATCCACCGCACTCGGAATTGGATGTTCCCTCTCAAGGGAGACCGTGCAGTTACCCTCACATTTGCTAATACCATTTCCTCACACGCTGCCCCAAGGCATATTTGCACCTGCGAGTATCACTTGGACTGTCTGCATTTTGCCAGCCCCCCAGCTGCTGGTCTGTGAAACCAGGACTGTTTCCCAGGTGGGATTACAGTCCCCCAAAACAGGGAAAAACAAACTTTTGGGGGGGGGGGGAAGGGGACAGGGACCCCAAAACCGGGGGTTCAGGAGAAACGCGGCTTTTCCCCGACAGCAATCGCAGCCCATTTTTTTGCTGCTTTGATTTCTTAAGCAACTGCTGCATCTCAAGAGAGATGCGAAAACAAGCGGCGCTCCCGCA
>NW_009227684.1:1272-13117 GCF_000690835.1 Fulmarus glacialis | reverse complement strand
GGTCCCGGGCGGGCCGGGCGCCCCCGGCTGCCTGTCCCGGCCCCGGGGGAGGAGCGGGTGAGCCAGGGAGGCTTAGGCAGGGCTTCCGACGCAGCCCTACCGCCTCGCATCCTCCCGGATCAAGCCGAGCTCCCCCACGCTTGGTCCCCTTCTACCGTGAAAGCAAAAACATCACTAGGGAATATTCAGTCCTGAGGGTGTCTAAGTCCCTGAATCTCAGCTACTTTATACTCATTGCATCATCCCGATCGACTCGATGAGGACTGTCCCGGGGGAGACTTGTTCAGCTCCAGCCTGCCTGACGCTGTACGAAAGAGAAGTCTTGAGTGCGTTGAGTTCAATGGTTCAACTTTTCTCAGCTTCAGGGGGTTTCTCCCAGGGGCGACCATCGAGTTGAATAATTGCTCAATGAATTGCTCAATCAAAAGATCTACATATAAACACCAAGTAATTGCAATGCCAGAGCCGACGACTACAGCATTGCATTTTCAGCAGCTGTTCCTATGCTTTGGCCACACACTCTAAGCTCGCTTACAGTCGGTGTTGATAAGATGTACTGCTTGCATTCAAGAACCAAGGAGGGTTTTTTTAAAGTCATTTGAATTCTGATTGCCCCAGATCATGGGATTTGTCCTCTGAGAGCAAAAAAAGCTCCTTTACAAATGCTTGCAGGAGCAAGCCCTTAAATACCTTGTTATAGGTCATGTAATAAACAGAAGATTACTTCCCACAATATTCAAAGTTATAGATTCTGTTTAACTTTTTCTCACTCCTCCTAAAAATAAATACTTTTCCTGAATACAAAACAAACAAACAAAAAACTTCGAATCTTTTGTGGTAAGAAGCAGAAGGCACTCTTACACATTGATGATCAAAAAACTGTTTGAGGGTTCCAGTTTTCATGGAGTTATAGTTTCTACAATATATAGTCAGCATAAGCCATGTTCTATTGCTTAGATGCAATTTAACCACTTTCCACTTCAGCGTTTTTAATACAGGGAGTTGGCCTAGAGTCCAATCTGTCGATCTGATGGGTTTTGGTACTCAAATGAGAAGGCTCTTTAAAAAGGTGAAGGGCTAAAAAGTATTAAGCAAGACAGAATTTCAGTAGCACCCTGTTGAGAACTCACAGAAGTTGCCTGGCAGCTTTTACTGTTTAGTGACGATGACACTATCTATCAGGGGAGATCTTGCAGAGGAATATAGTCAGTTTGCAAAGCAACGTCATTACTCTTGAAAGTAACACTCTTCTGGCATGCTGCCTTTGGGGACCATTATGTATGGGACTGGTACTAGCATTTCAAAATATGACTTATGTAGGTATACTGCCAGTCGCTCCCTGTTTGCAGCACATGATATTTTAAAGTAAAGGTGCTTCTATATACAATTGAGTCAATATTTTGGCAAATGCACTTTACTACTAGCATTGCTACGGCATTTTATGAATACCAATTTCAAGGCACAAATATGCTGGTGCATCATAAAAATGTTGAATCTGGACATTAAAGCTTGTATATCCTTCTGGTCTGTATTTCCCAATTCCTATATTCACTATTTAGTCTTGGTTGTCAAAGGCACTCAGCATTGATTTGATTTATTTTAATTGAACTTCCAGAAGACAATCATCATGTATTAATGTTTAGATAAAAGAAAAATATGTATGATTAGATTTATTTGTGTGACAGGAGCATTCAAAAATTAGTGATCAATTGTATCCCATGAGTCATGACATTGAAAGCACCTAGCGATCTAATAGTACATTTATGGATGCTTGACTTGTAGCCAAGTGATGAGATTTTTTGAGCAATATTATCCATGTCATTTCCACACAAAACCTGAATCTCTAACAAATAATTAATTATGATTAGGGACAACTAAATGTTGTAAAAGTTCTCTCTCATAATGTATTGCATCCTTTTGATCAAAACATGAAGACTAGGTGGTAGATAGTAGTTGGCCAGATCATGATCAAGTGATTCTTTCCAAGAAAGTAGAAAACTGCATCCCTCAAAGAGAACAGGAAATTCTTCTTAGGACTTCCTCTTTGGAGGAAAGGTTACTTTGGACCCTTAAGAGAGAATGCATTCAATCCTTCCCTGGAAACCCTCATGAAACAGCTCAATAGGATATTGAATACAGAATGCACGACTGGCATGAGGATTCCTCAACTTTTCAGACTTCAGTTCAAACCAGACCAGCTATATATATAAAAGAAGAAATGCCCTTCCCATTCGTAGGATTTGTACAGACCAACCATGTTTGGCCACAACGCAAACTAACAAGGCTATTTAAAGCTTCCTCATCTGGAATTGATGGCAGCAAAGAGCCATTTCTTCATTTCATGTCCAACCGTGGCATAAAACCTTGAAAAAATATTTACGCTCCAACTGTTTAGTTTTACACCCAAACCACTCACTCTTCGTGCTCTGTTCAGTTTCTTGGTCATTGCATCGTCCAAAGTTATCCATTATTCAGACTGGGAAGCAAAAATGAGAGAGGCAGAAATCTTGAAAAACTTATTAGGCTAAAGACTTCTCAGGAGACTCTGATCCATTGGGAAAAAATATCTTTTCCTTCAGCCACTGCTGGTCAAACTTTAGATGTATTAGGTTCTGAGGACAGACCACCAAAACTGGACCTTCATTACATCAGGGAAAGCATGCGGCAAAGTGTAGGAGGACAGAGTCACAGCATGACATGAGGGTAATTTCCAACCGACTTCAGTCCACCTGAACACAGTATAGCCAGCTATACGGGTGAGCTAATCATCTTAACTTGATGGAGACCTGGGATAAATAATGTTAGGAAACTCTACATTGACAGGGGAATTCAGCATCTGTGCACAGCTGAAAACATGCTATCTGCAACCTTCCAAAACCTTGGTACTGAGGAACGCAGTCAGCATGCTTTGAAGTGATAGCGAACAATTTGTTCACTTATAACTGGCTCCAAGCTAAACATTTCCAAGGCTCACTCAGAGGATACATCTCAGAGAATGTATGGTATCTTATCTTCTAAGAGATATCGTGGGTACACACATAGTTCTGCCCTAAGTTTTGCATCTCTTGCCACATTTTAACTTTTATTTAAGGGGAGATACAGCTATGGAGCAAAGGGGCACCTTCTCCATGATCCTAGGCTGCCAGCGTCCCTTAGGCAAGCTGGCCTTAAGTGGCTGCTTTTCACAGGTCACTCAGTGCAAAGAGCTGCACTGAATTTAGTATAACTAGAGTCAGAAATGACAACTGGGAGTTAGAGACGTACAAAGGTGTGTAGGAATTATGCTGCTGTCAATAGGATTCTGCACATGAATGACATTATGAGAAAAAAAAATAATTTGCACCAGTCAGGCCCTTGACTGGTGCATGATACATTTTTAAGTCTGATAAAATTAATAGGCTGATGCAGTCAAAGGTCAGTATATAACTCGTACAGATGCAATCTTTGCTCTCTTGAAAATAGGCAGGGCCAGAAATTACAGCGTATAATAAGCATCTAGCTCTTGGAGCATTGCACTAAGGGGTATTGTCTCACTGCCTGATGTGTGCAAGGCTGTGTGAAGCCATTGGGACCATCGAATGACTCTCTTTTTCTCCCGAGGGAGATGAAAATAAGAGATTGAACAATTGAAGAGGGAGAGAATTTTGCTTCCAAAGTCACCCTTTGCAACAATCAACCAGTCTTCCTCCTCGACCATTTTCTACAAACCAAAGGAACAATTGCAGAATGTCAGAAAGCTCAGCCGAGCATGGCCACAGCCTGGTGTTGCATCTTCAGAGCGTCACAGGGTCATCACAATTCAACAGCCGAACACAAACATCTCTACAAAAGCTGGAGGCTGTGTGATATTTCATTGCTAGCTGCGTTTGAAGCCTTTTGCTAGCTGTGTCTCTCTCCACCTTTCTAAAGCAGAGGACTGCAGTTGCATGCTACCTGAGCATGTCCAGCATCAGTTCATTTTGGCCTATATATAATAGCTTTCTAAAGAATCCTAAGGTGTGCTCTAAAACCTACAAGTTTTAATTTGATTAACTGGGATTGGGAGTATTTACACTAGATTGGCAAGTCTTCTCACAAAGGCACCATCTTTCAGCTGGCTTGGAACTAGGTTATCACATTTGCACCTCAAGCCTAAACCTGCATTGAGAGAACTACTGTGCTAGTCCTCTTGCTAAAGTACCCAAGGATATACCAAGAAGATGGGGAGACTTGACAATATCTCATGGTCGTGTTTCTTCCTTGAGCCAAGATAAGTTCCTGGAATCACAAAACAAAATTGGAAGTCATTAGAAGATTTATAATACTCTTAGCAATATTTTAGCTGAACTGCTCTCCCGGGAAAAAAAAATTACTAGATCAAGATTTTCAGAAAGAATTAGGCATTTTAGGCACTCAACTTCAGATTCCTGTTTTTCAAGAAGTGCTGAGTTTTCCTCACCCTGATCTCCATTCCTTACTCTTTAGCCCACCCTCTCCTCCAGAGAGCCCTGTGCTTTCAGAATGCCATTTCTTTAGGTCTGTATTTTTGGCTACAAAATAATCAATGTATCTTTAAAAGCAAGGCCCCCTCCTCATGGTGAGTGAGGGAGGTAAAGCTGATAATGAAGCAGCTGGTAAAGCTGATACTCTCAGCTCATAGAATTGGACTGAGATAGGGCTGCTGATTTTATTCATTTGCAGAAAAGAAAGTCTCTGGGGCTGAAATCCTGGCTCTGCCAAAGTTGGGGAAATTTTACGATTCACTGGTCCGGTTTCCCTCACTGCATTGCTTTTTTATTCTGCCGTGCTGTTCAATTCTTTTTCTACTTCTCAATTCTCCATTCAGCTTTAAGCCTTTCGCCCAGTGGGAAAATACTCCCTAGTGAGCAGGATATGAAAGAGAGAGCTGCTATTCAGCCTGAATGCTTGCAGTCTTCTCCAGAACAAGGCGTGTTTACTCACCCTTTCAACAACACTTGAGGAACAAATATCCACCCATTTAACTAGCTGCTCACCCGCTCTTGCTCCTGGGGGGGCTGGGAACAGTTTGATAAGAGTGAATGTATATTGAAATAACAAACCTAATAACTGTGGAGGATTTATTTAGACAGCTGAACTCCACCAGGAAAATCTACAGGTGGGGTAAGGGACTGGTAAAACGCTGTGTTCCTCTAGGATGTTTGAGAATCCTTAAAGGTATTCACATTTACACCTGCTGGTAACTACTGCTGGTTTTGTACAGTTTTTCTATGCAAACACCTCTTTAAAAAAAAAAAAAACTTAAATTCCACAGCAGTTGTATTTTATTCTGCTCTGGAGCACTCAGCAGAAGCTCATGGTGATGACAGACGGTGTACCACTTGTCCTGCAAAAGCTACTTGGTCACCCAAAGGTAACCATTGACCAGTTGCACAAACACGGATCAGCAACTGTTGACAACTAATGAACCCCTCTGAAGATTTGTGCAGCAACAAACAGATAAGATGGATTTTAGAAAGTGGAACTGGCCTAACTGAGTCCATCTTTATATGGTTTTAAAGCAATAAAAAAAATATACAAAACCCCTTAACATGTAAAGCAAGGCCTCTAGGATGGGTCCACTGATTTCAAGCAAGTTACTTCAGGGATTAATGTGTTTATTTTGGTTTAAAAGCAAGGTGTTCCCCCTCTGCCCACCCTCCCCTCAGCATCGAACAAAACCCTACAAGGTAAGTATGTTGTCAGCTGAACACCAGATTCCCACCTTCCCAACACCTATGTATGTGTTGAAGCCTGGTTTAATTACTATGATAACATTTCTTTTTCTCCTTTAAGCCAGTTCAGCTTCATCCTTTCTTTCTCTTGTTATCTTTCAGAGCATGCTCCTAGAACTATCATCTATCATGAAAAAGTAATGACATTCCGAGGAGAAGAAATAAACGAAGGGATTGAGCACAAACCACCTTCAGCAGAGAGATAAAAACCAGATTATCTGTTGCTATGCTCCCCTCTCCCGCCACTATAATGCTAAATTCATAATACAGTTTAAGAAAGCAAACACTTGTTTTATTCCTCCACTTTACACCAACCCCGACAGTACCCTACTCTGATTGCTGGTGTTAATGGGTAGCTCGCTCCACAACTCAAGATTTTTCTGATGTGGGCTGAGCCGGATCCGGTCAGTGGGTGCTGCCGCTGCAGAAATAGCCTTGTGTCTTTGGGAGAACATTTTGGGATGTACAACTTGTTGTGCATGCTAGTAGTGTTCATACCAGAAACCAGCCTGATCCACAGACCTTCAAGGCAGCGGAAGGCCCCAGACACCTACAAGAAAGGGTGAGTTTGATTTGAAAGTAACCTGGAAGGCTACGTGGCCTCTATCTCCCCAGGCTTCAGCAGCCAATGAATAAAAGACGGAAGAAACACACAAGGAATCTGAAGGGACAGAGAATTCAACAGAGATAAAAACCCAGCTGAAGAATACGCTGCTGCTCATCTGCCTGTGCTAATGCAGTCCTCAAGTTCTGATAGAGACTTTCCATGCTAATGTAGCCTCCTTGTAGCTAATACTTCTGGCTTCAAATTTTAAACTAAGTAAAATCGGGCAATTTATTTTAAGTGCAAAACACCTGTGCTTTTCTTCAGTTTGCTGTTCCAGAAGATCTGCAAGGTATCACCTCAGGGTCATGAAAATCTTATTCCCTTCACTATCTCATTATTTCATATAGAGGAATTGAAGGACAAGCAAAGCCAAAAAGAGCTCATTTTCAGTTTGCTAGGATGGACTTGCTCTGGAGAGATGGATTTCTGGGTTGTATGTGGCCCAAGAAAGCAGTCCTTCCACTTGTGTATCTGGAAAATAAAGCACTTTCCTCTGACTGTCCCTGACCCTGTTTCTGGCCAGATGCTTTTAGCTGCTTTTATTTGTCAAGCTTATGATAGCTCGCATTTGCTATCACCTCAACGGCAAGTGATGCTTGGAACAAGCTCGTTTGCTATGCCAATTTCCCTAAGCGCAAAAATCCTCTATGACTTGACAACTCTAAGGCAGGGCTAGCAGAAAGCAGGACAGCAGGAAAAAAAGAGTCAAGCATAAAGATTGCTTGAGATTACAGTGGTTTTATTCTAGTGCATGTGATTTACATTCATAGTCTGCCTCACTACAAACTCATTGACAGTTTGCCTGTGTATTTGTTTAGTATTTTAAGGCAAAAAAAGGAAATACTTAAGATGGTGGCCATTAAGTGCCAGCAACAACTGATCAGGGATGGAGAAACAGCTTTGCTAAAGTACATTCTCTACTGCCAGGCTATGTGTAGATGTGGTGGATGCTACATCTTCTGACAGATTTGAGGGGGTGGGAAGCTTTCTTCATATATGCTCAACAGGAAGATTCAGAAAACTGTGGAACTCTGGGACGTTTGATTTTCTTCCATGAGAATTTTAAGATTGAAAAATCACAGGCAACTTTCACTGCTGCAGATGGAGGAGGACGCAGTTTGCATCCCTAAGGATGGTGTCCCAGGGCACGCGATCTAAGGTTTCCTCTCTGGAGATAAAAAAGCCTGGGGACATCCCTCTAGCAGCTTGTCCTCCTCCCCGCTCCCCACCGCAGCATCCCAGCAAGTGTGTGGACCAGGGTAGGACAACTGGTCTTGCCACTCCCCCCTTCCCAGGTCTCCTGCTGCCAAGCTGTTGAGCAGGCCCTCAGGTTGCATCCAACCCAAGGAGAGAGGTGGCTGCCATGCGTTTGGGAGTCCCAGAGAGCAAATGCCCCCTGCTAGACCCTGCGCCCTGCTCGTGGTAAGAGCACCTAAGGCTGCTATAATTTCTTCTTTCCTTTCTGGATCTTCTGCAAGTGATGCTAACGGTCCATGGCACAAGTTCCTCCTCCAGAAAGGAACACTACTGTATTTGAGTTACACACAGAGATTTTCAGCCAGATTTTGTTTCTGCAGAACCCTCTCTCAATTTCTCTCAGGTTTTCTGTAAAGGGGAAACAAATCCCAACCTCTCCCCTCGCCTCCCAGCACAAACACTGACACTTTAGAAGACCAAAACAAAGACTTAGCAGAATTGCCTTAAGTCAAGCACTAGGGAATGGGTATAGATACAGCTTATTTGATCTTCCAAAACAACTTATTTCACCTTTGCAATGAAATACCCTCTGCTGTTCCTGCAGCAGATCAAAGATAACTGGATCCCTGGATCAAAGACGACTAGTGAATTAGCAATGGGACCATGTGAGTGGAGGTCTCTCCATCAGTCCAGAGATTCACCGGGCAGTATCATCAACCACATCCAACCTACCCTCCCGAATCTCACCTACACCCCGCGCGTTAACCGAGCACTGCAACATCGATTTCAGAGTCAAGATGAGTTGATTTACAATACATAATGATATGTCTTTATTTCATCAACAGAAATGGTGTCTAGACAAAATTCAGTTAACACTAGCAATTCAAATGAATGAAAAGGGTCGGGTGTTTTTTTTTTCATTTTTGTTTTTTGCACAATACTGTATTTACAATGAGTAAATGACATTTTAAATTCATTAGTTCATAGCAATGCTTTCTTCCAAAAAGGTAAAAATTCTTAGTAACAGAGAGTAAGCATCAACAGCCACCTCATTTATTTATACAATAAAAATCACAAGAAACCACAGTCACCTAGAAAAAAAAATAAAGACAAGCTTAAGAACTAGTACAATAAAATGATGCATTGAATTAAGTTACATTAATCGCATAGAATTTGTGTAAAAAGTATGTAGAAAAAACACCTGATGTAACCTGTTACAGTCATTGACCAGTTATGAGAGGTACAGAGGGTTATACAGGTAGATATGTGTGAAAACTGTCCATACTGTTTGACCTGGGGAGGAAGAGAAGAGGGGTTGCACCCCCTTGCATACACTGATAAAACCCTGTTTTGAATATGGCCTCTGAAGTTTGTAAGGCATATATAAGAGGTGCACTTGTAACCAACTGGTTCTGGAACAAACTCTTAGGGCATCCCCACCCTTGAAATCAAAGGTGATGCTTGGAACTACGAGTAAACAACCACGCACCGAATATCACCAAAGTGTTTAGTATCATTCCTGCCGGTCTGAGGGATCCAGATAGCTTCAGGCAGAGCAAACGTACGCCGGCCCGGGTGGGGGATCCCGGCCACAGCCCCCGGCGTGGGGTAGCTGCTCCCTCCTCTGCCCACGTCCCGGAGGGTGGGCTCCTCCTGTTGCAGCGACGAGCCCAGCCGGCGATTGCAGCCCCCGCTCGGCTCCCTCCAAAACGGAGGGGTCGTTTGGGTTCGTAGCCTGGGACCGTCTCTGCTTCTAAGCAATCAATGAAATCAAACACTGCCAGTTGCCATTTCTATTTTAGGATGCTAGTTTCTTTCTGCATGCCCTTAATTAGCCAAAAGGGACAACAGTGGCACTGCATGAACCACAGAGTGACTTTCACTTACGGAAAGGGCTCTGCGCACAGTCACTAAAATTCGTACAAGAACAGGCGTCATCTAACTGGCTTTTTAGCAGTTGTTTGGTTGGGGTAATGACCTTATAAAAAAGTATTTTTAGCATTCCTTCCTGCCAAAAAGCGATTTTATTTGCTAAAATGGCAACATTATCTCTGTAATACCTTAAAATGCATACCAATATTTGACTTCGATATAAATAATACCTATCTTGGTGGAGTGTAGGAAAATACTGTACACTTAGTCTTTGCAAGTAATGCCATTAAAACTTTGAGAGTAAAGGGAATAATTATTCTACAGACCACCAACAAGAGATCTTTTAAATATACACACAGTATTTGAACATATGCATATACACATATATTGTATTCTACAGCATCAGATCTGATGCCTGAGTCATGAAATACTCCAGGGAGTATTATAAATATACATATATGTATTATAAACAGGAAAATACACAAACACACACTCTGACTAGAATTATAGATGTATGTATACATACATACATACACATTATAGATGTGGATGCAAAATTAACTTGGACTGTGTTGGCAGAGACAAAACTGAAACGAAGTCAAAATCTGTTGAGAAAATTTCTAGCAGGAAAGAGAGCATAAGTTCTTTATGTTAATAGTTTTAGTTTCACCTCACTTCTGATAAAAATAAACCGCTCCATACTTAGCAGATCCCCTCCTTATGCAAGGCCATCAGCTCCGCTGCTCATACTGAGCTAAACCTTCTCAAGGCAGCCCTAAAAGAGAGACTTTTAAAATGCTGCAGCCATGGGCTACAACATTTACCCGGAGGCACCTCCAAACGCATCTCAGATCAGGAAAAAAAGGTGAAAGCAGTGTTCCTCGTTGCAATGATACAGGACATGAAGTGGAGCAAAATGTGAGCTTGTGGAAACCTGGCAAACGTTCACTTCGTCTCACTGCAAAATTCACTACCGATCTTCTATTCCGCAAACCCACCCTCCCTCTCTCTTCACCACCACAGCAGTGGATTACGAGACCCGAGTGAGGATGTGGTGTTGATTCTGGAATTGCAACGCTTCACCGTGCTTTCTCCTAGTGGATCAGATTTCATTTTATTACAGGATTATAGTGATTCCAGCATGCAGATTTGTTTTATTTATTAGGCAATCAGAAAGTTACATATTAAAAAATCTAACTATATATCTAGGCATTTTAACTTCTATTTAAGCGCTCTTTAGAATACAGACTTGACGAAGTGTTGGACTCCAGATTAACGACCACGCTATCAGCATTAATCATTTCTCTGGCAGCAGTTAATCCATTTAGCAAAGTTACATATCTAGTTCCCACTCTCCTTTTTAAAGAGAAGTAGCAGTTAGCATACTAATCACTGTGGCTTGCCTTTGCAGCACATTTTACTTCCTTGGGAAAAAAAATAATACAAGGATTAGATCCAAAAATATAGTGCATCTTAAAAGCAGCATATACCCTTAGAAAGACATTTAATAAATTACTTGTACAATATATAAAATAATAGTTTTATACTGCAGCATCAAACTCTGACGCCTGAGTCATCACGTTAGGAAGTCTGTGATATAAATACTGGGATCTCCTGATAACACAGCCAACATTTTTGCTTTTGTTTTCCTTGTTTTCTGTTTTGTTTTCTCCCTCTTAGTTTTTTTTTATTTTTTCCTTTTTTTCCCACTACTTTTTTGTTCCAGAATCAGCTTGCAATGAGCTTTAATTGTGTTCAAGGCACCCCCAGAGAACGCAGAGAAACAAACACATTATATAGTGTAGTACTCACCTGACAAAGCATAACAAGCCTAAATGAAATGAGGTTTCCTGGCGATACAAGTATAGCAACGGCAAAGGAGAAGGAGGACTAGACACAGACTGGACAGAGCTTCAAGGACTCGCACGCCCACGAGAGCGGTGCAGTGCCCAGCGGGGAGATGGGGGACTCACCACGCCATTCCCAAGCAACGTCCGACAGGACCGATGCTGCACGTATCCTCTTTGACAAAAGCAAAGAGATTCTTACTTAAGAACATGGTGACCACTGGCCAAACTCTTAAAATTCATAAATGCTGCAGTCAGTTGTTGGTTTTTTTCTTCCCAATGGTATTCTTGTGGTCAGTTGTTTTGACCTCATGAGACAAGAACGGTTGGGTATGTCAACTGGCGTCCAGGTCTGAAACTAATTCTCCCAATGTCTTCCTTTAACTTTAGCCCAGTAACCGCTTTGAGAGCCGCATGGTTCAGAATCGCAAAAAAAAAATCAAAACAAAATAGAAACAAAAAACAACCACCACCACCACCAAAAAACCCCCACTGAAAAACCATGATACATGTAAATATAGGAAGCAATGACACAAAATCAGCCACTTCTAATGGGAAAGAATGAAATCAAACATCCAGAAAAGATTGCG